>NW_015090831.1:5465120-5535870 GCF_001431845.1 Calidris pugnax | reverse complement strand
CCCATCACAAAATATTTGTGAAAAAGTCATATTAAAACCAAAAAAAATATCCCTCTCTCCATTCTCCTTACCTGCTGGTGAATATTTCTCATGGTAGATGGTGTAAGCTCTTTCATGAGCGGCAGCGAGGGCCTGGGCTCGGTACTGGGGGTCATCGTAAGGCAGGCTTTGAAGGACCTCTGGCAGGTCGCTGAAGGTGAGCCACACATCCACCAGGTACCCAAACACACGGAAGCTGAACTCCGCGTATTCCCCAAAAAGGTCAGCAAAAGCATTGGCTTTCCTGCCCTTGGCCTGGGCGGCCACGGCGCTAGGAACGTGGTGGTGGTGTAGAACAACCACCGGCTTGAGGCCTGCAGCAACCAGGGTCTTGAGCAGCTCCTGGTTGCACTGCACTTGGACTTCATCTGGCTTCCTGGCATCCCCCTCAGGAAGGATGCGTGCCCACGGCAGGAAGACTTTGTAATGTGTCACCCCTGCCTTCCGAAGGTGGGAGAAGTACCTGGGAAGCTCAGAAGCCACAAGGTTACCTTGACACAGGTAATCATGGGCTTCAGCTGCAGCAGGGCCTTGATGTTCCTTGGGTAGGACTTGGTTCTGCAGATGCCATCCATTTACTAACTCACTGGGTAGAGGTCCAGCGATGGCAATAAAATTCTGAGCAAATTCCTCATCTATCCCAAGGCTGGGAGAGACTAACAGAAAGAAGATGACTGCCTTACAAGCCAGCTTCATGTCTGGGCCTGCTTCAGAAACAGGTATTCCACTCTACTTATATTACAGTAGAAGTAATATTTAACTGAAATTATCTTATTACACAGATAAATGTTCCCAGAACTGGATGACACTACAGTGATAACAAGTCAAGACAAGTTGATATAAAAATCAGCCAAACAAATAGCTGAAGGTCAACAATTAGTTGAAGAAAGTTCAACATCTTCTGAGACGCCCAGGTTCCCCTTTATGCTTGAACGTCAACTGACATTTGCTGATGCTGCCTCCATTTCAGAAGAAGATAAAATAAATAGACAGTATTTTTCACCTACTCTTGGCCTTTTTTTGGTTTAAGAGGAATCCCAGCACAGCTCCGGATGCAGGAAATAGCGAGAGCAGAGTTATCTGCACTGCTGGGGCTGAGGGCCACCACGGCTCAGGGTGGTCAGGCCAGCAAGGGGCATGTTTGTGCTAGAATTCCCAGGTGCATAAAGGAAATCTGAGACGTGGCATCTCACCCACATGGAAAAGTGGTTGTTACATGAATTCAAGCAGCAGCAGCAAGTGCACCCTCATGCCCAATAATATTGAGAAATTTGAACAATATCATTTTTTTGCTTTCTAAAGTAGTCCTTCCTTCAGCCTTGAGAACACATGCTCTCTCAGCAGGGTGGACACACAGATCACCCACCTGAACTCCTGCAGGGAAGAGACAGCTCGCTTTTCTACATTCAAATACAGCACAAGTGAAGAGCTGAGAACATCTTCCTGAATCTGCTGCCTGCACTGCAAATTAACTAAACACAAAATTCTACGTAACTATATTGAAAAGCCAGTTCCGCCTCCCAGTTTATTTCCTTTAATAACCAGTTTTTTTGTCTAAAGCATACTTGGAATCATCTGAGCAACTTACTGCTCTGTCAAGAAATATTATCTTTAATTTACAGTAGAAAACATCTCCCAACTTCTGCTGTTACTCAGATAGCCAATCTTATACCTTGTACTCTGGGATTTCCCCCCACCTCCCACCCTGATGTTTGAATAACAAGTTCAAATAGGAACTTTACAGCACCATCTGCTGCTTATTTTTCAGTAGAGCAGCGTCAAATCAGAAAGAGAACACCTTTCCTACCCCATGAAGCATATAGAACTGGGGAAGGAGAAGCAGAAAAACTAATTAACTTTCTCCACATGAAATATCTTTATCATCAAACAAAGATCGGGGGGAGGGAGAAGGCAGGGAAACACAGAATGAAGTACAAATACCTTCCTGTCCTAATTTTGAAAGTAAATTATGTTCATTAAAGAATAAAATGCAACTTGTAGGTAGGTGGCAATTCTTAATGAAATGTAGCATTTGCCAGATGCAAGTTTACAAAAGAAATTAGCAGAGAGGTCACTGCAGCTAAAGTTCATGCCCAGTGACAGGGTAGTGCTGTTGGTGAAAAATATTTATGATTCCTTCTATTCTATAAATATAACTATTATCTTTAACTACATGCTTCATTAGACGGAGGCGTGTCTTTCGAAGGCTGAGGAGACTAACAGGAAAAAGATGACTGTCTTACAAACCAGCTCCATCTCTGGACCTGCTTCAGAAACAGTTATTTCATATTACTTATATTTAAAATATATAGCATTTGTATCTTTCATGTTATTACAAATGTTTCTTAGGTGCTGGTATCAGGCTGACATGACAAACAATCACGTATTTTTAATTCTTAAGAGATTATTTAATAATCCCATAGAATACAGCAAATAATTGAGAACAAGAGATATTTAAGTAAAACATTTCCATAGAAAAATCTACAAACAAGTTTGCAAATATAGTCTTAAAAATCCCTCACAAATGATGGCAGTTTTCAACTCACAAGTCAAGGCATTCATCAAGATGGGGCTTTCTGACCTCCTGACTTTAAGCTTTGCTTTGGGCTTGGCTATTTTCAATGATCTATTTTACATATGCAACAGGAGCATACACATCTTTAGTACATCTAAAAAGAAAGAGAAGCAATCAGAGTTTCTCATTACCCATTACTGGAAGTTAAAAAAGCTTCTTAAAAAACAGCATCTCTCATGCAGGAAATTTAATCTTTCTTAAGATGTTTTTTCAGCCCCGAAACACAGGCATAGAAAATAGCAATCCCACATACGAGTGACAACAAATCCACCCCCAGAGATCTCCAGACATTTAATGATCTTTTATTTATGTTAATAAGAAAAGTAGTAAAACCCTATAGCATAAAAAGTCTACTAAATACAATAGAAGAACAATGCAAAATTCCTCTCATTTAAAACAGAAGCATCTACATAGCTTGAGGCTGCAAAGAGCTATTGAATGTTTCTCCTCTGCATCTGGATGATGGCAGTGAAACCCAAAATTAATAACAAACCTAATATATAAGTGTGTAATTTCTTTAAAAGCTTTCCAGGTATGCTCAGTGTAAATGAGCAATCATATATTACTAACCACACATTGGCACGTTCCACAGTAAAGCATTCACATGGATTTAAGATGCAGCTACAGAGCAACCATTGCAAGAACGCAGAAGAGAATGCATTTTCTGAGTCAGCTCTACAATCCAGTCCACATCCCTTAGTCTTCCAGCAGATAGTTTGGGTTGACCACCAGATATGGATCTTCATCAAAAGTCTCCGCTTCCCTGGATCCTCTCAGTCCTGACTGGGACAGTTCTATCAGAATGTGGTCCTGCAACAGACAAAAATTCGTATTCAAACAAGAATGATAAAGGTTTGTTTGCACTTTTTGAAAGGCATCTCCTTTTTACTCTGGTAGCACCCCTTGATGAGTTATTTAACCCTTCTAATTGCAAACTCCCTCTTTAACAGGTTTCTAATCGTAACAATTATGGTCAGTGGAAATCTCTTATATATTGCATGCTTTCTGGGAAGGCTTCAATCTAGTGGTTTTATACCTTTAAAAATGGGAAGTATTTTATATTTTCATGCTTCTTCCTCCAAAACACCCTAGTGCTCCCATGAATTAAGCTGTCTATGGAATAAAGCATTGTTTGCATTTCTGTATCCTAATGTATAACCAACACTACAGAGCTACAGAACAATATCACTTACACTTCTAGAGGGACATAATATGGCACTTTGAACTTCTACTTATGCAGATCTCTAACGTACTTGAGTGTTTTCTCTATAATAATTTTTAATAGATATTAAACAAAGGCATTTATACTGCATCATTCAATGATATGGAAGCACACAACACATTTCCCAAATTAGCAACATATTCTATTAAAAATGAATAATTGCACTATAAAAGTTAAAACCCTTTTTAACTATTCACACATCTCTATACATACGTAATGCGTAAGTCGGTGAATGACTCTCTCTATGATCTTCTTTTTATTTATTAGTTCTTCTTCAGACTCTATTTCAGATTCAATTTCCTTTAGATACCAATTAATAAGTTCACTCTTCTTTAATGATGAATCGTCCTCTTCTGCAAAGAAAACAATTTGCATAAACAGCAGCAGTAAGATACCATTCAAACTGTAAGAGAAAAGGATTTCCCTGTGAACACTTACAATGTTAAAGAGAGAAGTGTGCAATAGCCCATCAGACCTTCTTCTGGTTTTTTTATCAGCATGTTTTGTACAGGAGGCTGTTGTATCATTGTTTTATCAGAGATATTTAGACTGAGAATTGAGGCTTTCAGTTCTATTGCATCCATGTGGCTTACAACTGAAAATGAGCAGCCTAGCAACTGCCCTCAGCTTCAAGAAAAAGTAGCTTTAAGGAGTTGTAGAACTTTCCTCTAAGTAAGGGCAAAAGAAAATCTGTCACCCAAAACTGAAGAGGCCATCCTTCTACAAGTACTCAGTATTCTGAACATTTATTGTAGTTTCTGCACTCATGCAAAGACTTTGTAGCATGGTTACATGCTATCAGACATCTGCTGCATTTGGTCACAGGAAGAGCCTCATTGCAACTGAAATATTTCCTCTCCGCAAGAGAGAATGCAGCCATTGGGCACATATTGCTTAAGTATGTGCTTTAGGCTGTGGTTGCTGGCATGCATTAAAGCTCTTGCTACAGTTTTCATTGCTGCTAATTATTCTACCAGGCTAAACCAGCATATTCGACAAATCCTTTCCTGGATCTGCTCTACTGACATGTTCCTTCATTTACCGGGTTTTGACAAATGACTAAAATACCAGAGCTAGAAAGCCCAAGAAGCCATTTTCCTCCCATCAGATGTAGTATAGCTATATGTGTATGGGGTCACACCTGACCTAACAAGCCTAGTGTTTCAGCAGGAGTGAAAATCACAAGTGGAACAGCCTAAGATGGGGTAAGAGTTGCTCCCTGAACCGATGCAGCCACCTGGGCTAAGCCCCAGCGCAGCGAGTTTGTGAACCTCTGCAGAGGTTGCTCTGTTAACATGTTTAAAGTACGTCAGGGTGCTCAGAAGCAAAGATTCTACTCACACAGTAATGTTTAGCAAATTACACTGAAAAATGCACAGGAGGAAGTAGCAACCATTGCTCAAGAATTTGTGATCACAACCTTCTGTCCTAACTTTTTAATACATGACGTGCTCAAGCCCTTTCTCTCCGAAGTGTCTGGAAGATACAGCTGTCTCCACAGCTCAAGAACTCCCTTCTGAGCTTCAGATGGATTTGTTTTAGTAAAGAGTCAACGCAACACAACTCAGGGTTCAGATGGATTTGTTTTAGTAAAGAGTCAATGCACACATGGCAACACAACTCAGGATCTACCATCTTTTCAGTAAACAAATTCTTACCTTCTTCTGCCTTCCTGAGGTGCAGCACCAGGAGATTAGAAATTCGCCGATACTCAGAGAAGCCCAGTCTAAGAGAAGCTTTGGGAGCAGCATCCTTGTTCGTGTCCTCAGAATGGCCATTGATCCCATTCACAAGACCATTGACTCCAGCTGGAGCTTCTGCCTCACCTGTTTGGACACATGTCCAGGTTTAAATCTGCAACACCTTTTAACTGTTCAATACTGAAAAGTTTTGCATTGACCAACCAGGCGAGCGTACCCACAAGGAGGCTGAAGAATTAAGAGAGTTAACAGGAGTCAGGATTCTAGGCATCATTAGATGAGAAACAGTTGAGAAACTGAAGAAAAGCATAAAAGCTGTAAAGGATGGAATACTCTCTAAATTTTCTACAAGTAATTTACCATTGACTCCGTCTTGATCCTCTTGATCCTCCATTTGCTGTTCATCATCTTGGTCTAAATTGATGTCAGGAGTCTCAACTCTAATGATGGACTTATTTAAAAGCCTGAAAGCTTCCTTCACGTGTTTCGGGTGAACCTGGGGAATGTTTCAAAAAAACATGTATTAAATGGGCACGGTGGCTCTTCTATTATTAAAAGCTGTTTTTTTTCCCCCAGTAACTCCAGAACCTCACCCCTGACCTGACTGACAAAGGGTCTTTCTACACATCTCACCTGATTAATCCTAAGCAGTAAAGACTCTGCAAGTCAAATTATACCCCACTGTAATACTCTGAGTTCGCACAAGGTTATGGAGGGAATAAGCAGCCTGATGAATCTTTCAGGCTTCAGTGATCATGTGGAGTTGACAAAATTTTTTACTTAGGCCAAGAACATTTTGAAGAAACATCAGTGGAGCAAGCAAACATGAAAGGAACATGTCTGCATAGAAACAATATGAAAAAGTAATTGTAATTAATGAGACTTTCCCCTGGAATTGAAAAGCAAAAACTGGAAAAATCACCTCTAGCTGAGCCATAAGCTAAAAGCTATCTGTTTCTTTATAAGCTGAATTCAATTAAAAAGAACCCAACGGGTGTCCTTCTTACAAAACCAGTGAGCCAGTTTCTATCTCTGCACGTACTACATAACCCCTAATCAACATTTCAAAGAGCCTGCTGAGTTTTAAAGCAGGGAATAGATGGATAATAATAATAAATTCAAGTACTCTTAGGGAAGTTCATATACTTCGATGAACTTTGGCTTTCTTAGATTGCAGGTGGAAGAGAGCCGAGAGAGATTACAAATTGTGCAAGATTAGGGGAGCGACACCGTCAGCAGCCCTGGCTGATACTAATAGGTGATTGTTCTACCCATTTGTCATGATTTGATAGGTAACAGGCTGAGAGTGCTGATACAACTGTAATGGAAAACTATGCATCTTCTCAGTTTGGACCATCTGATCTCAGTTTTACAAGACATACCCTAAAACCAGCATTTCTGGCATACAAATTCAGATTGAGTATGACCACATCACAAGTGAAAACACAATCCAAGCTCTCCTCCTCACACACAGGATTTAGACAGTTAAAATATCACAGTCAAAGAGCAAAGCCACAGCTCCCACAACATTTTTATAAACATTTATGTGAGCTTTCACCAAAAAGCTGATACCTCATCACAGCAGTGCATACGGGCCATAGCTTCAGACAGCCGGATCATGCTTTCCAACTGTCGCACTGTGATCCTCCAGGATGACTTGGTCACTCCAGAGCCATCGCGCTGCCGTAGTCGCTTATACTGCTCCACTATAAAGTCCTCAGACTCCTTAGATATCTTTGTGACATAAGAAAATATGACAGTTTGCCATGTTAAAGGTATTAAAGTTTACGCTTCTTGCATTAAATTGGCAGTTCTTCAACTTTTCTGTACCAGCCACTGCTTTCCTCTGAAATATTCTAAACTATGCACATACTATACATAAAAAGAATGTTAAAATGATATTGTAAAAATGATTACAGTAACAATTATATTTAGTACATTGACATATTTTAAGTATATTGACATATTTTACAGCAGATTTTTGATAATTTCTATTTTTCTGTTCCACCGACTTGCTTTGTGTCTGTCTCTACTAGTTTGTTCTATGTTTATGGCCTCAAGTTACGCCAGGGGAGGTTCAGGCTGGATATTAGGAAAAATTTTTTCACTGAAAGGGTTATCAGACATTGGAATGGGCTGCCCAGGGAGGTGGTTGAGGCACCATCCCTGGAGGTGTTCAAAAGACAGGTTGATGTAGTGCTGGGAGGTATGGTTTAGTGATGGTGATGCTTCTTGTTTGTTGTGTGGGTGTCTATTTTTGTCAGTTAGGTTGATGGTTGGACAAGATGATCTTTAAGGTCCCTTCCAACCTAGAAGATTCTGTGATTCTGTGATTCTATTGACCTATCATTCAGCATGCAAATGCACACACCATGCTCAACACACTAACACTGACTACAGCTTTGTGTGCATGCCCTTTAACCTGTGTCTATCTGCGCATACACAGATGCAACTGGAAAACAAACTCCCCACCACACAGAAATGAAATGGTAGTTTTCCAAACTCTGTAAGGGAGGGTTGTCCTCTCCTTCCATTTGAGAAGAACTACATTAGAACTTCGCAAAAATCTAACACACAGCCCATTCAAGCTGCTATTTGGATAAACCACAAAAAGCTGTACTTGGAGCAGTTTCCCATGCTCTGTATTTTAGCACCAAAAAAAAAAAAACAACCCCAAATAAATGCTCAGGAACAATACCCTTTTAAAAGGAAGCCAAACAAACTGATTAAGCAGTAAATCAATAAAATACAAAAATCTCTTCAGCTGCCATGCTGAACAACCCATGCCCTTAAGGTATGAGAAAGCTATGAAGTGACCCCTCAGTTGTTCTAGACAGGGTAAGAACTGTCACCAAAGTGGTAAAGACCACTGATTATAATTATATATCTCAGCTGGGCTGGCTGGGTTTCTGGAATTCAAAAATAAGAGTAAATGGCTCCAAAATATGTTATGTTTCTAGAGAAAAAGTGAATTTATGGCTTCTTTCTTGAGAACACTACACGAAGTGTCTTTGCATTTGCTGGAAAAAAGCATGATACAGAGTGACTGTTCCTTTGGACCACCTCATACAGAACAACTTATAAAAGAAAGCAGAATTACCTTTGGTTTAAACTGTCTTGCAAACAGCAGGTACCTTCTGATATCATCTAATGAATAGACACGATCCACAGATTCTTCCACTCTGGAATGCAGATCCACTATGCGCCTGGCAATGGCGTAATCTGTAACCTGGGACATTATTGCTCTGTCAGATCCCTTTCACAACAGCAGCCAAATATCAAAAAACACCACCTATATTCTTCCTTCCCATTCCCTTCCCTCACTTGCACTTCTCATGGCAGAGCTACTCTTTCCAGAAGCCAGGCTCTCTGCCAGAAGACCCAGGAGAATGCCCTGGAGCTTTTTAATACAAGGAAACACAGCAGAGGAAGGATAAAAGGCAGTTTTAGGATTTATAACCTCTTGGAAGTCTCCTGGGTTACAAGTTAGCCCTAGAACAGGCAGAAAGCAGCACTTTGCAGCGTGGGAACTGCTTTCTTCCTTTTCAGCCTACTCTGTCTCTTTCATCAGTCCCTTCTCAAACAGAATAATCACTTTGAGCAAAACAGCAGAGAGAATAGCACTGAACCAACATTAATCTCTGTATCTCGTGCGTTCCCAAGGCAAACACCACACAGACAGGTGGCAGCAGTCTTAGCCTTAGTGACCAGCCGTTTGTAAAAATGACTAATGGTTTTAAGTCTGCGGGTCAAATCACTACAAGATGAAAAGGCAGTATCCTTGTGTTCAGCAGAGTATGTTCAGATTTGTACTGCCAGCTTTTAACTTTGCAGAAAGAGAAAAAAAAAAAAAAAAAAAAAAAAAAAAAAAAAAAAAAAAAAAAAAAAAAAAAAAAAAAAAAGGCAGAAGAAAGAAAGACACTCTCATGAGTTCAGCTTCACCTAAAATTTCAGAGGGCCCCCGAGACAGAGGGCAGCAGCACAGGATGTACGAGGAGAGGCTGAAAAAGCTGGGTCTGTTCAGCTAGAAAAGAAAGCAACTGCCTCACTGGCAAATATAGATGTGATGGAGCCAGATTGTTCTTAGAAGTACAGATTGACAAGAGGCACCCAACACAAACTGAACCATGAGAAACTCTGATTAGATATAAAAGTTATTATTCGTTAAGCATAGAAGAGCTGTCAAACTCAGCAGGGACCTAGAGAGGCTGCAGGATGATCATCCCTGGAGATATTCAAACCTCACCAGGTCAAGGTCTCGGCAATCTGTTGTCAGTGATCTCCACTGAACAGGAGGTTAGAGTGCAGACCTCAAGAGGTCTTTTCTGACATAAATTATTCGACAGTTCCTTAAAATTACCTCGTTACATTCGTCCACAAGGATGAAGAAGAGATCAAAGCGAGACATGATGGGAGCTGATAGGTTTATATTCTGTTTCAGTGACTTGGATCTGTCATAGCGCCCACCAACTGGGTTTGCTGCAGCCAAAATGGAGGTCCTGGCATTCAGGGTGGCCTGACAATGAAAATAAAATTAAAAAAAAACCCAAACCAAAACAGAGTGATATCTGTGAGCACTTGCTAAACCAACTCATTGGAATTCAAACGCATCATCATGTCATCTTTTAGATGGAGTTTCAATGGAGGTATTAAAACCATCACTCCTCAAGAGCCCAAACTCTTCTGACCAGCCCTTTCTCAACAGGCCTCTGCCCCAAGACAGTTTGATGACTTGGTATTTTAACATTGCCACACTCTGGCCAACGATACTGAAACAAGCCCTTAAAGCGGCTTTTCAAAACAACCTGTTTTTAACAGTGCAAATACACGTTTCTACAAACACGCTACCTTTACTCCCGCTTTAGTGATGGATATTGTCTGCTGCTCCATGGCTTCGTGAATGGCTACTTGATCCCGCACGTCCATTTTGTCAAATTCATCAATGCAACAAACCCCCTGCAGCAGAAGAATAAAAAAATGTTACCCAAATTCAATCATTTTGGAGAAAAAAGCCTCGTTAAGATGATTTAGGGCTTTTGGTCAATCATCAAAACCATTCCAGTTATGAAGGAACCTCTCTAGTTCCTGGACTCACGTTATCTGCCAGCATCAGGGCTCCAGCTTCAATGACAAATTCATGAGACTCTTCATCTTTTACAACAGCTGCTGTTAGACCAGCAGCACTGGAGGCTTTTCCGCTGGTGTACACAGCACGAGGACTGAACTCATCCACATGCCTACGGAGAGAATTAACAGTGAGCAATTGTGTTGCACAACCTTATAAAAGTCAGATTAAAACCTGCAGAAAGGAAGTAACTGTCGTGCAGCGCTGCTTTCAACCTCTCAGGCCAGGACTTACCCCTTCTTTCAGGAGGCAATTAATATTTATGCAGGCCCTCCCACCTCTAATTATGTTGGAGCAAGCCTTGGAAACTAATCCTTATCTAACTGCAGTCTGTCACAGGTCTGTTGTTCACCTGTGGTTACACCAGCAGAAAAAAAAAACCCAGACCTCCTCCCACAAGTTTTCTGCTGATTTCACAAGCCAAGAAGGCTCATTGCAGGTCAGGTAAATGTCAGCACAAGGGAACAAATGGCTTCGTAGCAGGAAGCAGCGAGATTGACCACAGCCAGCCCAAAGCAGCTTTTGTGGTACCTCTACATTTCTGAGTTGCAGCTTATCTGCACGGAACTCAGCTCCATGGAGGACAATGCAGAGGTAAATGAAGAGCATAATAAGATAAAACCATATTAAATAGAATTTCAAATTTAAAAAGCATTATAGCATAAATCATAATTATTTCATAATTATTTTTCAGGGTTAATAGAGGTCTACTTGTCCAAAGTAGTGACCTGCCAGTTTACAATAAGCTAAAAATAGAAAAAAAAAAAAAAAAATTTAATCTATCTCTGATATTTTAAGATGTGCAATAATGTTTGTATTTTTAATATTAAATTAAAAATTGAAAATATTTGGAAATCCATACTTTCATAACTACCCACAGAACAAAAAAAGAGAAGCCTTAATTCACTCTTGGTTATTACCGCAGGGGCTGGCTGAGTTTGCTTCAGCCCTATTCAAGTAATTCAACCACATCCAAATAATTCCTGGAAAATACTCTCAAATATTTTACTTCCCTTTCCTCTGTTTAACAGAGAAAAGACTCAGTACACATTTATAGCTCTAGTCACACCAGACACTATTTAAATACTGAATTTTAATGAGATGCTTACTTTAGAAATTGACTCTTGGCTGTACTTGGATCACCAACCACACAAACGTTGATGTCCCCACGCAATGAAGTGCCTTCTGAAGTGGTCTTAGGAACTCCCCCAAAAAGCATCAGCAGGACCCCACGTTTCACTTCATCGTTACCTGCCCCAGAAAAGACACTCGACTAAAAATCCAAAGAAAACACCACATTTTTCCTATTTAAAAAAAAAAAAAGAACTTCAGCCCACTCAGCCCACTAGAATTTTAGAGCATTTGGGCACATCCACTCAGAATTTACCTATTTGCTAAACATCCATTAAAACTGCATTTATATGCTTGATACAGCTCCAGGGAGAAATGACTCAGAAAGCAGCAGAATTCCCTTATGCTATAGTGACATATAGAGCCTATAGCGGCTCAGAATATGGACCAAATTCAGCTGATCAACCTTTTCAGACATAACCCCTCAAACTAGCTCTGAGCCAGAAGTAACTGCAAACATACACACACACAAGAAGTGTGAGGAACCCTTAAATCTTTTAAAGGACACCCATAAAAAATAAAGCTTATATCCAACTGTCAACTGTAGGGTTTAGTAGTAGGTGGTACAACAGCAAAACCAACCATTTTGCCCTGTCTTGCAGGCCTTACTGATTAAACACAGGAAATATTGCAGGAAACAGATTCTCCTTTTCTAGCATAACCAGTGCTGGAGAGAAGAGTTGGCGGTAGCTGACACAGGGCTTTCAATCTTTCCCAAAATGGGAAAAGCTACAGCAAAAGAATTAATATTTTCACAGCAAAAAGAACTCATATTTTCACAAGTGAAATCTTCCCTCTCTAAGACAACTGGACTCTCACCATGGATAGTGGGAAAGAGGCTGGTGCACAGATTATGGTAGAGGTTCTTATCTTGGCTCATCTCAAACACCTTTTCCCACTCTTTCACAGACATTTGGTTTTTAATACTTTCTGCAGTCTGCTCTTCATCCCGGAGCTCTTTTCCGCCAAACTAAACAAAGGAAATAAAAGGAAATAGAAGTTATTAACATGGTCACTACTGAATGCGAACACTTCAGACAGGAGGTGAGACAAACTTGCTCTGTAAGCTGAGTGGGACAAACATGTTCAGAAGAGCTGACCTTAGGCTAAGGAAGCTCATCACCTTATACCTTTAAAAACCAATAAACAATTTCCTAGGGGGCAAAATCAACGGAATATAACTTCAGTTAGTGAGAAAAACCCAGGAGAGATGCTTGTCCAGAGATTAAAAAGAGAGTAAACCAGTAAGGCTTCCTTTGGCCAAAACTTGCCTTTGTAAGCATTCTTCATTAACCAGAATTTACAAGGTCTTTCATTACTCTGGAATGAGGCAGGAAACATCCACACACAGAAAATAACAGATATTATTTTTATCTTAAGTGACAGTGAAGTTGCTAGCAGAATTAAAGATTAAAACATCATACTGTGCTAAAACCCAGCCATAGTCAGTATTACTTATGTTGTAGTAATATCCCAAGGTGTTGTGTGATAAATCAGAGGGAACAAGAAGGGTTGTTGTTTTCTCTGTGACAAAATGAAGCAATAGGATTTCATGGAGGAAAAGGAAACGCTGGAGAAATGGATGGAAGCTGAATGGAAATAAATCATAGAATCATAGAATTGCCCAGGCCGGAAGGGACCTCCAAAGGTCATCTAGTCTGACCTCCCCGCAGTCAGCAGGGACACCCCCAACTAGACCAGGTTGCCCCATCGAGCCTCCCCTTGAATATCTCCAGGGATGGGGCCTCAACCACCTCCCTGGGCAACCTGTTCCAGAGCCAGTTAGTTCTTTAGAATAAATTGATAAAATTGGTACATAATCACGTCTGTGAAAACTGCTAGGAACAATAAAGACAAGAAAAAAAAAAGACAGTCAAATGCACAGGAAGGTGGTACACATAGACGTTTAAAGTTCTACCCATTTCTCCGACCTAATTTGAGGTAAAACATTCTAGAGCAGAAATCATCAATGCTTTTAAATCTCCCTTCTACCCAAACTCACCCGTGGATTCGTTGGTGCAACGTAACAAGCTAGGAAGACCAGCTTATATGACAGCTCCCTGACTCCAAGGGCACGAAGTCCTCGGATGCCTTCGGTTTCGTAGCCCTCTGTCCCGCTCACCCGGGAGCCAGTTTCCGCACGCACCCCTGCGGGTAGAGCGGGAGTCAGAACAGCGGTTCCCACAAGGAGCAGGGGGGACACGTCCTCTGGGTGACGAGGGGGAGCAACAAACCTGGCGTTGAGAGCTGGGACACGTCGGGCACGACGATCAGCGACCCCGTGAAGTCACATTTGTCACCTGCCTGAGCAGACTCCACCGCTTCCGCGCGTAAGATGACTTCCACGCTGCGGGGAATGCTGCCCCGCGGCAGCTCGGCCTGCGTCTCCTGAATGCGAACCTGGGGAGGGAGAGAATATTAAGCACTTCGTGGGTGTCACCCAATTTGAAACCGCTTCAAAAGCCAAGCTGCTAATAAATACACTAAGTAAGTGGCACTTTCTTTCTGTCATCCGTGTCAAGCACGAAATTCCTCTTAGAATAAGACAAACACGCGAAAAAACCCTTCACTACTCAGTATCCAAGAAGAGGATACGCAGGGGCCACAAAGACAATTCCAAGGTCTTGGAAAAGCAACTTGAAGAGTCCAGTTAAAGTGACTGACACAAAATATTATTGAGCAAAGTGATGTGCTGAGGATTTGGCACAGTAAATCGATCTGGAAGAGCAAAACATCGCAGATACTGAAGACACCTCTTTTTATACTTGTATAAAAGAACTACAGGTGGTGTACCTGTGACAAGACTGACAATGGCTTGAATATGTGGCTTTTCAGTGGCTTACTTAGACAAGAAATGTCATGCAACAAAACTGCTTTGATACTATTCATAATTTCCCATGCTTAAACATAAGTCTTCTGTAGACAGAAAGAAACTCCTGTGCCTTTTCTTGATGTTGACAGAACCAAAACAAATTGCCTTCAGCATGTGCAGTGCCAACACCACCTTTCAGCTACCACAAGAACATCACGGTTTGTCATCCCCCTCCAAACTCAGCACCATACCTTTTGGAAATCAACAAATCTTGATTTGTTTGTGTCCAGCAGGAATCTCCTTCTGTTGGCACAGACCGGGTTCCTGCAGATGTTTGGCTGCGTGTATTTAAATTGCTGTTCCACATCTTTAATCACTGTCTGGCAGTCGAGGCACAGGAAGGTTCCACTTACAAGCTCAGGATGGACTGGGTGGGTCCGTACCACCTGTCCGCTGATACGCATCAGGGAGCCAATTTTTGCCGATGTCAGTTCCCGAATTCTGTTTAAAACAGAAATTGACCGAGTTTAAATTCCTGAGTTGACATTTTTAGGCCTGGGATACCACCCAAGTAGGAAGACGCAACATAGTTTCACCCAGCCTGTGACTAAAGAACAGTTGTAACAGACTAAAGCCACAAAGTTACTAGAATATTTTCTCATTTTATGATTTCACATAAACTTCTAGATTAATTAAAGGTCAAACCAATGCAAAAGTCACTTCACTGGTGCTTCAAAAGCAACATACTCTAAATCAGTGTTTTAAATTAGAGAAGTTATATTTGCTTGTGGAATATGATGAATGTAAGTATCTGAGTATGATTCACAAATGAAAAACCATTTAAAAAAAATATCCTGCACAGGATCAGGAAAATTCTTCACAACTGTATTGCTCAACCGCACATTTCACACTATATAACCAAAACATTCTCACTATGCTTGGACACTTTTTTTCCCCAACAGTAAAAATGCACAAGTTTCTGTAATTAGTCATCATCTTACTTGTGTCTGGTAGGTAGATCTTGGAATGCAACATAGAAGTCCTTGTTTGAAGGAACATTGCCATGGTCTCTAGCAAAAGTCTTTACCGCTCGGCAGAGGTAAGGATAAACCCTGAAGTACAGAAAAAAAGTTCAAATTTTACAGAAGCTATCAAAACGCCTTCTTTGCTTCAGGCTACATCAAAGCCTTGTATCATATAATTCCAGGTTCTGGCTTTTACTGCCACATTATGTAAGAACACACAAAAGCTAATCTAAGTATGTTAAATATGAAATTACTCCAATAATAATGCCATTTGCTTTATTGTGTGAAAACGGATTTTTTAAAGTCTCATTTTATGACAGTTTTATCCTGATATCCAGAAGTAGATTCTCAGAATAAACCACTCAATAAACTATTTTCAGAGAAAGAAGTTCTAGAGTTTATTCTGTATTCCCATACTGACCATCTGCTTCTTTACCAGGATAAATGTGATTGCCTAGTTAATTCACGGTTTCCAGAGAGGAATCCATTAAGAAATAAGTTTTGATCCAGTAAAAAAAAAAAAAAATTCTAAAATGTAAGCGTGCAGGATACAGAAAGCAGATAAGCATCCTTTTTTTTGACATATAAAACATTATGGGCCTGAGACGGCAGCATTGCTCAGCTCTCACGTAATCTTTACACTTTACCTGTAAAATTCCTCCTGAATAGTGGTAGAGAGCTGCTGATTGAACTGCTCCAAATCTGCAAAGCTTACGATCAGCGTGTTCCGCTCTGGCCGAATCAGTTCTTCGGCATCACGCAGGTATTTGACCTCCCCATCGCTGTTCTGGAACCTGAAAGCGATTCAGGAAAATGTTTCATGGTTACCTATCACGCTGCAATTGAGTATTTCTGAATTCAGGAGACAAACAGAAGGATCTCACACATTAAGGAGGGTGCAAGAGAACAACGGCATCCCACAGTACCTTGCAAACATCTTTTCCAACAATATTTTTTGCCTCGCCCCCACCTTGCTACATCCGTTGTATCAACACCCCAGCACAGACAGACCCACAAAATCACAGAATCTTCATGGTTGGAAGGGACCTTTGAGATCATCGAGTCCAACCATACACACACACACAAAAAAAAAAACCAACCCCAACAATCTCAGGCACTAGAGCATGCCCTGAAGAGCCATGTCTACACGTTTCTTAAATACCTCCAGGGATGATGACTCCACCACCTCCCTGGGCAGGCTGTTCCAGTGCCTGACCACTCTCTCAGTAAAGTAATTCTTCCTAATATCTAATCTAAACCTCCCCTGCCCCAACTTCAGACCATTTCCTCTGCTCCTGTCATTGTTCCCTTGGGAGAAGAGGCCAACACCCACCTCTCTACAACCTCCTTTCAAGTAGTTGTAGAGGGCAATGAGGTCTCCCCTCAGCCTCCTCTTCTCCAAACTAAACATGCCCAGACCCGGTCTGCATTTCATGTGGAATTTTATTTATGGTTTAACAATTGCTCTGTGCCAGAAAAAACAGGCTTTGTTTTGTGTTTTTCAGGGCGATGTTAACAGCCTCCTTACTTGCGGGGTCCCTCAGGAGGCAAAACTCAGGCACATTAAGGCCTAACAACCAAGCCACGAGAAAGATTTTCCACCTGGATGGCACGAAACTTTGTTAAAAGGGGCCAAAAAAGTCTCGGGGAAGGGTTTTGCCAGCCAAGGTCACTTGCCCGCACCTCACGGCCCAGCAGCGCCGGGCCCAGGCGACAGGAGAGCTTTTCCCCCTCGACACACGGGGGACGGGGGCGACAGGCCCTGACAGGATCCCGCCCTCACCAAATGGCGGCCCCCTCAGTGAGGCGCCGGCCGCCCCGCCGCCTCCCGCCCGCCCGGCCCCTCCCCACTCACTCCTCTAAGAAGTCCTGGAACAACTTCTGGCACTTCTCCGCCACCTCATCGCGGAGCTGCTGGTGCTGCTGCGTCCCCACCGCCTCTCCTGCCGCCGCCAGATCCATCTTGCCGCCGCTGCTGCCGCCGCCGACCCAGCCCCCTCAGTCCCGGCTCGCGCCACCGACCAGCCCACGTGCGCCGCCGCGCCGCCGCCCCGGCCAATCGGCGACCGTCGCCACGCCGAGCCCCGCCCTCCCAGCCAATCGGCCGCCGCCGTCCCGCCGAGCCCCGCCCCGAAGGCCCTTTCCGCCCCTTTCCCCTCAGCGGCGTTTTCGCGCCAAACGCGCGCGGCGGAGGGCGGGGCGCGCGAGGCGCTTCCCTGACAGGAGGTTCTGGGCCGGCTCCGGCACCTGAGGGAGTCGCCTCGGGCGAGCGAGCTGAGGCAGGTGAGGGCCAGGCCTTCGTGCGGACACGGCTGGTAACGTCGCGTTAGCGGGTACAGCGGCATGAGGGGACGTTTGCCCAGTCGCCGTGGGGCTACAGAGGTGATGGGGGGGCCTGGAGCGCCTCCCTGGGGAGGGAAGGCTGAGGGACCTGGGTCTGTTCAGCCTGGAGAAGAGAGGAGGGAGAGGGGAGCTCATCAATGCTTAGAGTGATAGAATGGTAGGGACCTTAAAGATCATCCAGTTGCAACCCCCTGCCCTGGGTAGGGACACCTCCCACCAGACCAGGTTGCTCAAAGCCCCATCCAGCCTGGCCTTGAACACCTCCAGGGATGGGGCATCCACAGCTTCTCTGGGCAACCTGTGCCAGTGTCTCACCACCCTCACAGGAAAGAATTTCTTTCTGGTATCTCATCTAAATCTCCCCTCTTCCAATTTAAAACTGTTACCCCTTGTCCTGTCACTACGCTCCCTCATAAAAAGTCCCTTCCCAGCTCTCCTGTAGCCCCCTTTGGGTACTCAAAGGCCGCTATAAGGTCTCCCTGGAGCCTTCTCTTCTCCAGGCTGAACAACCCCGGCTCTCTCAGCCTGTCTTCTATTGATGCTGATCAATATCTGAAGGGCAGGTGGCAAGAGGATGGCGTCAGGCTCTTCTCAGTGGTGCCCAGCGACAGGACAAGGGGCAACGGGCACAAGCTGGATTACAGGAAATTCCATCTCAATGTGAGGAAAAACATGGTTATTTTGAGGGTGCCAGAGCCCTGGAACGGGCTGCCCGGAGAGGGTGTGGGGTCTCTGTCTCCAGAGATACTCAAAACCCACCTGGATGCGCTCCTGTCCAGCCTGCTCTGTGTTTGGTGGGGGGTTGATGATCTCCCAAGGCCCCTTCCAACCCTGACCACCCTGTGATGCTGTGAAGTGACGCCACGGCTGACAGCCGTTACGGAACAGCAGCTGGTGGCACGCGATGCCTGCCAGCAGGAACCATTTCAACGGCTATGAAGAATTGCTGAGCACGGCTTGGCCACCTGCAAAGTCATTAATCTCTGCCCAAACTGGTGATTTGGCTGTAATTAAGGCAGCTCAGGCCTGACTCTCAGTTCTGAGTCCCTTTATAAAGTGCTGGCAGCGTGGGCTCCCTGCAGGAGCCTGATTTCACGTCACGGTGTGCCTGCTGCTTCGTGAACACCGTCCTCACTGCAAAATGGTAAAGGCTGCCTGGCACTTTGGAGGTTTTTTTGGGTGCACTAAGATTCAGCTCTGCAGAGTTCACTCCATTGCAGAGGTCAGAGCAGAGGTTAATCTTTTTTGAAAGCTGGTATTTTATTGCAGAGCATTGTACTTTGGTACACAATTACAGCTTTTTGAGAGTTGGGTTGGGTTTTTTTTCTTCTTTTTCTTTTTGAAGATGCTAAAGGGGCTAAAGAGGTGGCAAAGTAGAGGAAAAACTGCCCAACTGTTTACAATTTATCCGTGCTCCTTTAAATCCAAAGAAAATAAGAAAATAGTAGAACTTTGTAAGTTTTAAAAAACTTGCAGTGAATAAATTACGTATTTTGTGATACCATGCTAGCAAGAACGGTCATAAGTGCAAGCTGGTTATGAGGCTTGTTTACTCTAAAAGAAATAATAACTCACCCTAGATAATTTGTTTTTTTTATATTTTCTCTCTACATCTACCCCCACCCTGCATGCAGATAATGCTAATCCCCAGCCAAGGAACAGTAAATAATTAAAATCTGTTTGGGCAAGTTGTGTATTCTAGAGACAGCTGTCAAGAAGACATGCTGTTTCTCCAGGCTCTCCTTTTTCCAGGCTGTCTCTTTTTGGCACACAGGAACACGCTCAAAGCGGACCCATGGCCGGCTGCAGCTGCACGGAGTGGAGTGAACAGTGGACTCCCATGGCCTGAATGAAATCGTGCCACTGGACAGGACGTGCTGGAACCCCAGTCTGAACTGGCATCCAACCCCTTCCAACCAAGGAGCGTGCCACAACGGACACTGTGTTCTATTTCTTACAGGAAAGATGGGGAGGGACTCTTTATGAGGGAGTGTAGCGATAAGATGAGGGGTAACGGTTTTAAACTGAAAGAGGGTAGATTTAGATTAGGTCTCAGGGAGAAATTCTTTACTGTGAGGGTGTTGAGACACTGGAACAGGTTGCCCAGAGAAGTTGTGGATGCCTTACCCCTGAAAGTGTTCAAGGCCAGGCTGGATGGGGCTTTGAGCAACCTGGTCTGGTGGGAGGTGTCCCGGCCCAGGGCAGAGGGGTTGGAACTACATGATCTTTACGGTCCCTTCCAACCCAAAGCATTCTATGACTCTCCTCCATCCCTCTGGCAGCAGAATGCAGGCCACGCTTTACACTCACGTGGAGGGGTGTCCAATACACCTGGAAGTGACTGGCCTGAGATAAAAGCACAAAGTTCTCCTGCTTTTATTCTTCCTTCCATCTTTGCTGTCCCCCACAGCAGGTAGCACTCAGCCAGGTGGTGTTAACCCCCAGCAAGTGGGTCCAGCCATAGGGAAACAGTTCTGTGCTTGGCTGCCAAAAGGACAGCCTGAGCCCTGTTTCCTGCTGGGCAGATTCAGAGAGCTCAGGGAACACAGATGGTTTTTCACAGGAAAATACTTTAGTGAAACTGCAGAAGCAAACTGGAGCTTTGTGTTGGTTTTTTTGGGCAGATGATGCCCTGGCTATTCCTTACCAATATCATTTTTCGTTCCTTAGTTTTAAAAAAATTGCATGATTGTAATTACCATCTGTATATCATGAAAGAAAAAAACCATAAAACATTTTAACTGGTGGAGAAGCAGCAGCAATGTGGACTTTCTATAAAATGCTAAACTTCCTGCAGATTACTGGAAATAACAGACTATACAGGTTTGAGTTTTCCAGAACTACCAAACCAGAGTCGCTACCTATCAAAGCAACATAAAGCTCTGAAATTACTATTTGCAAGGTTTCAAACCAAGTTCTAACACTGTGCAGCTCCCACTAAAGTATCCTGTTAAGATGACGTTCAGGACAAATGCATTTTGATTTATGATGGTAATTATTTTCAGTTAGCTGGAGAAAAACTGCATGAAAGGATTCTGCATACAAAGGAATCGGGGTCTCCATCTGAACGCTTGTTCTTGTGCAGCTACTGTGAATAAATCAAACTACAGCATGAGCTTGAATAACTTCTAGCAGAATTAGGATAAGCACAGTAGTTCCAGGAATGTATGCACCAAACTTGCTGCCAAATCTAGGGCAAGAAACATAGTTCTCAGAGTTTGCTTTTTTATGTTGGCATGAAATCTAAGTCAGTAATTTTGCTCCTTATTAGAAGGATGCACTTCTGATGTGGAATATGTTACCAGTTCCATATGAACAAAAGCAATGAAATTAAATTCATTCCAGTTGGCTTAGCTGGATAAACAACTGTTTTGAAACCTGGATTCATCAGTAATAAGTCTGCGATAAGCTGTGTTTATAATCCACTTAGCTTTGTAAAGTACAACTGGGTATACTGTAAGATTTTAAAGTTAATAATGTGGGGAAGATTCCACGGTAAATTAATTACAATAAACTCATAAGCAAAGCTGCAAAGTATGTTATTCCTTGAGTTATGTGACTTCCAAACAAAGTTTAACTTTTACATTTCTAGTACTTTACCCAACTGACCTTTACTATGATTGTTTTCTAATGGAGAACTCTTGTCACAAAACATTAAAATTAAGTCTTGTTCAATGGCAGCTGCAAAAGATGATTTGCCCTTTTGTGAAATTCTACACAATTTATACACAGCCTCACTGACCTTTTTGTAGCACAACCGATATGTGACTTCTCTGACATTTAAAAATCAAGGTACCAACAATAACACAGACTGTCTAAACTATGCCTCCTACTGAAAGCTCTTTATCATGTAAAATGTTAAGCAAAAATTAAGTCAGGAATTACAAATGTGTATGAATATTAGAGTAACTCTATTGCAGTGCCCAAGGAAAGAATGTAATCCTTTGCTCTTTGGCATCCACACTTAAAAAAAATGTTTTAAATTTGAAAAACAACTATCAGATGCGGTCCATAAAAGGAAGTTTCAAATATGCTGGTTCCTCTCCAAATGCAGGGCACGTCCTTTGGGTTGGGAGGAGGAGGAAGAGAAGTAGCTTTGTACATCACTGTACATTCTCATTTGAGAAAAAGGATGTCTACAAAGAATTTAAGAAGTTCTATGACTTACAGAAACACCAAATTTCTCTAATTGTACAACAGTTGAGCTGTTCACAGCATTTATAAATGCAAAAAAAACCTGAAATAGGTTGGCTTGCATAATTGCTTCTCTCTCATTGGGAACAGATCCATGAAATCCTTGCTGATTTGTTGTGTTTGTCACCCTGGAGGCTGGGTCAGGCAGGAACACACACACACCCTGCCCTCAAACTCACCGTCCATTCATTTTCTGAGATTATTATATATCCCTTGTCTATTCCAGGAGCGTGTGTAATCTTCTATCCATTCTCCAGTAGTAACATAAAAGAAAGAATATGACTTATGTACAACTTTAAAAAAAAAAAAGAAGATAGAAAGAAAATAAATTTAAAATCTAGGCAGTTATTGCATCATTAAAAAAAAACAAAACAAAAACCCCTTATCGATTCATGATTATCTTGTAAAGATACAAAGCAAAAACCAGAAAGACAGATATTGTATCTAATTTTCTTTGAGAGATTTATTGCAATCTATTTTCACAATTTCATATGAAGACTTTTTGTTAAGAATGTTATTCTCACCTGCTTCTCTACCTGACACTCATGTAAATTAACAACTGGCTGGTTTCCTCCTGATTTTTAAATTGCAAGCAGCCAGTTATTTTAGCTTCGAGACAATTCTGTACTTCAGAATTTTCAATCTTGCAGACATAAGGTAAAAATGCAGAATTTTTATTGCACAATTTATTAAAATGTTTAGAAACATAATACAATTTAATGTGACACTAGAATACTAACTCAAAGTATCACATTTTCATTAAAAATGTGCACAGTTGCCAATACAAAGAGTCTTGATCTGTTAAAATATTTTCTTTTAAATAAACAGCTACGGATTAAAAAAAAAAAATTATTGTGGCACTTTAGTAAACAAGATGTTCCTCTTTTTTTTTTTTTTATTGCATAATATAATGCTCGAATCAATGCAGGTTCATCAGTAGCAGGGGATACACTTGCAATCATATCTTATTTGCAGGGCAAATCATCTCAAACTTTCCAAAGCGGTTGACGTCAGGGGGTCAGTCGTTTGGGATCCCGGGGGAACATGGAGGTCTGACGGACGTTGTGCAGCCCCAAGTACAGCATGGTTACTCTCTCCAGCCCTACAGCACCAGGGGAAAAAACCCATGGGTTTAGTCAGTCTTTTTGTTCTAAATTAGTCTAAAGAAGCTAAAGGTACTTTATACCTACAGCCAGCCCCATGTAGCGGTGTGACCCAAGGCTGAGGTGCACACATCAGCACATCCGACTACAGAAAGGAGCTAGAACCAAAAATCAGGGATTTTACATCCTTCTGCCACGATACAGGCTTCACCTGGAATATGCATCAATAAGTAATGGGACTAGAGACTCGACCCTGCCCTGAATTGCTCGGGCTCTCAAGAAAGATGGTGCAGAAAATTGAAATGGGAGGTGTGTAATGGAGATAACTGGACCTCGGACACGTTAACAGAGGAGAGTCCAAACCAGCAGCTTCAGAGACATTAAGTGCCATAAGTAACTGCAGTTAAAAATGGGGAAGTTCATCCCAAGCCCTCTGCAGTACAAAAATGCAGATTCGGCAATACACACCCATCTAACTATCAGCTGATATCTTTATGATAATATTTCACTGGTCACTGTGTCTGTTCTTCCCGAAATCTCAGAGGTTATGTGTGTGCTGTGGTTTTCCTAAAGCACAGGGCTACACGGGCACCCAGCCGTGCTGAGAAGAAACCCAGATGCACACTAATTTTTACACACTGCCCTCCTTGGTTACGGTTTCCATCTGAAACAGTATCTCCTGTTTGGCTGGGGCTTGGCCTGACCTCTGGGATGTGCCATGAGGACTCTTTACTCCGCAGAAGAGATGTAACTTCTGCTTCCTTGGTGTCAGTTCTGACTGGCCTCAATGATCTCGTATCACCTGCAAATCCTCTGCTCACAAGTACCCTGTGAGCATCCACACTTAGATCTTGTAGGTATTTCAAAACATGGAGCAATACTTTTGCTGAAACAATTAGCATCAGCTGAACTGATCAGCGACATTCTGTCAAATCATTGACTAAGACAGAAGCAATCACTTCTCCTCACTGCAGAACAGCATCATCAAATGCAGGAAGAGACCGAGCTCTGGAGTAAGAGCTCCTGGTATTAGTAAGCTATGATAAATCCATGAAATCATTGACTAAGACAGAAGCAATCACTTACTTCTCCTCACTGCAGAACAGCTTCATCAAATGCAGTATGAGATCAAGCTCTGGAGTAAGAGCTCCTGGTTTTAGTAAGCTATGATAAATCCATACATCATACAGTATTTTCTTGCTTCCTTAAATCTTCCTCATTGGTCAAATTTGAAAGAATCATGTGCCTGGCTAATAAATCGGTATTTTTTCTTGTGATCACCTACTTTTTAAACTTGCCAGACCATGCCATTAGTATTTTGCCTATTTATTTCATGATGATCCTTATTTTTTACCTTCTGTCTTTAAATTCTCCAGGGTAAAAAGCCGCACACATTTACCTAACAAGGCTACTATTCTGAATTTTATATTTCACCCTGCTTGAGACCGAGCAGTTTAAATCAAGCTCAGGCTAACAGAGAACACAATAAAATATGGATACGTACCTATTCCACCACCTGCATGTGGAGGTGCACCAAAACGAAAGGAATCGATATAAGCCTTTATTTTCTCCAAATCTAGAGAGGAAAAAGACATGTTTCTCACTTGGATCAGTGAACCCCAAACCAAACATACAAGTGACTACGTAACAAAAGCGTAACAAAAAAATTACAAATTTAACTTATAAACTAACACTGGGGATTTACTCATTAAACACATAAATTATCCAGGACCATCTAGAAAATATGACTGTAACAGTTTTGTTTTATAATTTTGTTAATAACTTAATCAGGGAAGAAATTTGAGAACTGAGTAAGAGTGAAGCCCAATCCTTTATTGTAACTTACGGAAAATAGTGACTCCTTGAATAAACTGCAGTGAAAAAGCACAGATTTAGCACCTGTTTTTCAGTCTTGCTACAGTGGGAGCTACTCCTTTTTTGCTACCACCCACCTGCCACTTCGCTGGGCCATTCACTGAAAGAATAATTTTAATCCACATTTTACTCTCGTGACTTACTCTTTTGCCCTTCTACTATTAGCTGGCCTTGTCCCTGCTGAGTCCTTTCTTTTGTTTTGTTGTTTGTTTGTGCTTTTTTTTTTAATTTCACCAAGGCAGACTTCTTGCTTATTTGCTCTCAGTTCAAGATTTACAAAAAACAGTGAACCAAGACTCTGCTCTGTAAAAAGTGTGTGAGTACAGAGAGGCAGGACTGAATGAGACTTGTTGGTCTGCCCTCATTCTATTGAAGGTATTTCCTGCATCACATTCTCTCTGAAGCCCTCGGAAACAATCCCTTTTCCTCAAGGAGTTGCTGGGAATCTAACTAGTTTCTTAATACCACCAATTCTAGATTAAAATGGTTAAACAGAATTAGATACGTCAACATTAAGAAGGAATCAGTAGTGTGATTTGAGCACTACTGCCACGTAACAAATTCTGCCCCAATTCTTCCTCTTAAGGAAACAAATCCAATCATCATTTCTATTCTTTTAAATTCAGCTTCATCTTGTTTGACTTCTTACCAATGCCGTGATGCTTGGCTCTTTCTGTCAGCAGCTGAGGATCGTGAATTCTCTGAGCTCCAGACAAGATCTCTTCCCCTCTCATGAACATATCGTAAGAGTTGGAGTTTTTCTGGAAGAACAAAGGTGAGGTTATTTCCTATCGACAGCTGCTCCATCCTCAGGTGGCACATATCTCAGTAACTTCAGTTATGAGATGCAAAGTTGTGCAGCAGGACTGCAAGGTATCTGCAGCCTGCGTGGGGATGACAGCCCTTTGATTCCTCTCATTAGGCTAAAGTTGATTTAAAAAAAAATTGAAGTTCATCCATTTGAAAAACCATTACACCTGCATGTAGTTATCCCAACAAAAGATGCTCTAAGGATATTTACCCTGATTTAGGAATAAACCAGGGAATTTCTAACAATGTGTTTGTTGTTCTGGCAGAATGTTTTCGCCTCTTTTTAGTGATGGCAGAGGTGCTCTGACCATGGAGATCTCTTCATAAAGCTCTCCTAATTTTAGCTAATTTGTTTCTTTCTGGTATGTATCAGAGTTAGGTTGATGGTTGGACAAGATGATCTTAAAGGTTCCTTCCAACCTAGACAATTCTATGATTCTATGTTTTCACCAGTGAAGAGTAACTGTGAACACTTTACAAGCCAAGTAACACCGACCTAATCCTGTTATCAGAATTTTAATTACAGCAGCAGATGATATAAATATACTGTATCTATTTTGTCAAGTTATCCCTACATGGAATAATTTAAACTACAAAAAAAAACCCCATTGACAACAACACAGAATTTTACTTACAGGGTTTACTGGGTCTGGCATGGTATAAAAAGGCCTCACAGCAAGAGGATACTTGTCAAGAATATAGAAGTCTGTGTCATACTGAAAGAAGGTAATTTAAAACAGTTAATACAAGAGAAAATGATGCAAACAGCAAATTACAAGAGGAAGACACAACCAGTGAATTTGTGAACTAAATAAAAAAGTATGTCCCAATAACTTGCCACAAATCTGATAGCATTACCTTAAAAAATAAGTTATCAATAAAAATGGCATATTATTTTTCAGTTTTCCAATACTACTTCTAGTGTAAACTTACAAATGTTTAGTAGTGAAATGTCTTGCTGTAGTAACAGGCTTTTTTTTTTTTTTTTTTTTTGCCAAAGATCTCATCTCCATCTATAGATTTAGTAAGAATCTGGGTTGGTTTGTTGATTTTTTTTTTATTTTTTTTTTAATTATCGTAAGAACTGATTTTGGAACGTACTATCCTGTTTTATGTATTCAGTATAACGGATGATAGAAATAAATGTAAAAGATTTAAAATGGTTTGAAACAGCTTATTAGCGATAAAGACAAAACTGTCAGTAGATTAAATAGCCAGCAAAATGGCAATGCAGTTAGACAATTAAAAAATGCTTATGCTAATCACAAACTCTTCACAACTTTTGCATGTTCTGCGATATTCTCAGTGTGTAAAAAGTTGTTTTACATAAAGCAGGTGTTTATTCCAACCCAATGGCTCTGTGACATCACGTTTCAGATTAAATGACAAATTTATTTATTCTAAAATAACTGTTACCTTTTCCTTTACCAGGCGTCCCAGGAGCTTTTCATTAGGTGTGCTGAAAAAAGATTATCACAATTAAAATTAAGTGATTTAAATTCATACTGATTATATCATTCATAAACCTAAAAAGACTTCAAGCCAGTTGAAGGCACCCCGCCCTTTATAACATCTCATACTTGTTTCTGAGTGTTTTGGATTTTGCAGACAGAAATTACAGAAATAAAGTATATTTACTTCTGTTCCTAAATATTTTGTATTGATCCTAGAAATCCCTTAAATTAACTGATACCTAAAGATATTCTTGCTCTCAGTATAACTACTTCCTAGTCACCATATTCTGATTACTGGAGAACGGTGTACTCTGTTTCCTATTGGCACACACCTTGTGCAGAAACACCACAACCAGTTGCCAGGCAAATTATTTTGCTCTATAAAAATTTTGCCCTGTAAAATGTCACATTATCCTAATGCTACTGGACATATTAGGGGAAAGAACAGAAGTGGTTGAATTTATTGTCTTTAGAAAAGTTTACGTATAATCAGTTAATTAAACCCATCTTTCAGTAAATCAGTGGGAATGCCATCATGATTCATTAATCCTTTTCCCGAGAGGTGGGAAGAAGAAATAGGAAGGTGTTACTGTTTTTGTTTAATCCTATTCAAAGACGTGACAATCCACATGAAGGACTGCAATTGTTAGGAAGACAAATGCTTCTTATCCTTAGAAGGTTCAAGTTACTCTCACTTTATGTTGTATGTTATTTACTTTTTGGAGTTTGTATGTATAGTCTACATTAAAAGAAAATACATTTTTCATATCCATTCATTTATTTGTCAGGAGATCTGGATATGAGTCCTGTTTATTCCTCTAAAAGCCTGTGTTTCCTTCTTGAGGGCTGTCAGTTGCACGGTACAAAACTGACACTTTACTACTGCTTCCTGGAGAGTCTGACACATTTGTGTACTGCCAAAGTACCTCAGATCTTCTTCATCACCCATCTCAACACCAGCCTCTCTAAGCATGGCCACGGCTTCACGGTATTCCAGCCTCAGCGTTGGCTCCAAGAACTTAAATGGCTCACACGGGAACTGCTTGTTCACCGTCTGAATTTCAGTTTGGAATCTAGACATCAGGAAACAAGAAGAGAAGCAAAATACAAACCAATCAAGAAATGTACTCCTCTTGTAATGATTTTGCCATAGCAATACATTTTTGCCACAAGAGGTCCCTCTTGCAACATAAAAAACTGATTTAAAGCTATTTCTGGAGAAATTCTGTACAATCCTAATGAAATGTTTAAAGTAAGTTAATGCATCTACTTCAATGATATACGTGTTAATATTTTACTATTACTTCTGTTTCATTCCTTTTGTAAGAAATAATTGACTAGGTCAAATTTTCACAGTAAAGACATGGAGAAATCATCCCTTTGATTTGTAATATTTACCTAGGTTCCTCTTTGATTTGAGTAATATCCTATTTCAAATATAAAAGAGAAATTTCCTTCCAGACAGATGAAAAGATTTGCATTTCTGCTGGCAAGATAGTCTAATTTGTAAGCAAATGAAAACCACTTCCTAAACTTCTGGCCTGGCTTTTTAATGACTTAGACTGTGAATAATGGCAAATAATCTTTGCTGCTCTCATGGCAGAGATGCAAGCTGCTACGATAAATTTGATTCAGAAAAACTTTCTTAGATAGGAAATGTTAAGATTAATTTCAAAACAGAACAATCAGTCTACCCATAATGGCACAAAAAGAAGGATGTTTTAGATTAACGATGGGTCATTTCTATCTTCTATCTCAAGGAGATGCAACTTGGGCTACAGATCAACAGTTTGCTGACCTAAGGCTTGAATGAACTTTATAAGTCAGGCACAAAGAAATAGTTAAGGGCAAAGCAAAAATGCCTGTTTTGAAGTTGTGCTGTAAATCAGGTTATTAATGCTTATCAGAGAAGCTGAGGATAAAATGCTCACCCATTTCATACCAGAGATCTCAAACGAAGTTGCTCATGAAATGGAAAATGCTCTCATTACCTTTCCTGAAGTCCCTTGAATATCTGCACCAAGGTATCTGCAATCTCATCTACCACTTCATGATAGTGATAGTTAAAAGCCATTTCAATATCCAGACCAACAAACTCAGTCAGGTGTCTGTGTGTGTTGGAGTCCTCAGCTCTAAATACTGTAAAATTAAACAACAGAAATTCTAACTGACCTGAAATTATCATTCCATTTTGAAAAATAACACTGACAATCAATCACATCAGCATATGGATCAGGCAGACAATGCTGTCTTTAGACATGACAATTCTCACTGCAAAACAAAAAGAAAACTAGCTGCCTCAGAGCATCATTTATAACAACAGTGACAGCGTTATTGTAGCTGTGGTGCTCAAAGGATACAAGACAGACAAGACTGGGAAAGAGGCAGTATCTCTTGTTAGACCAACAGACAGAAGTGTTAAAAACAGACAAGCTTTCAGGCACACAAGAACTTTCAGATTTGAAAACCACCTTTTTCAGAGGAAATGGACTTGTGCACGTCCGTTCTGGGTGATTTTTTTCATACATAAGAGTCTAATATAAACATGTCTTCCTATAAACCATGACTCATTTGTCAGCAATTAACAAGAAATTTAAGATCTTCCAAATTACTTGCTTTTTTTTTTTTATTTCATAAGGTGTTATTGACTTGTTTTGCAGCATTTCCAGCTCGTGTATCTTTAAACCTATCTTTGAGGTCTTACCAAAAAAATGCTGTATTACCACCTAAAGAGGCCACGTCCTATCACCTTTTGAGAAAGAGAGAGCATGAGACTGGAAATTATTAATTTTTCATTGCTTACTGACAGCCCAGTTAAAAGTATGTCTTTTCTAAATCATGTTGTTTCGTACATATACAAAAGCAAGGGAAACAGATAAAACCTAGCTTGCCTATTTTAACTGTTGGCTACTGGGCAACTGAAAGGAACTGCTGGGCACGGTTAACAGGAAACTATGCCTTCAGTAATCACAGTGTTGTTCCATGTTTTTACTAAGTTCATCATGTTACCAGTTTCCAGTGCAACTCAATTCTTTCTCCTCGCATAACGGCAGGCACTAGAGAAGGGTACTCCACCCTCCTTTCAGCATTTTAGTTTTCTTCCAGCAACCGCTCCGTCAACTTTACTCTCATTAGATGCCCCAACTGAAATTTGTGTTTGGTAAGTGAAACTGTATTAAGTGAAACCACTCAAAGCTTTCAGGGTGGCGTGTTATCTTATTTGTACCACAGCTGCTAAAAGCCACCACCGCACGCTTCAGGCTTTGGATAATCCAACGCTTTTCTTACCTGGCCCGACGCAGAAAACCTTTTCAAAGTCAGCACATATGCACATCTGCTTGTACAGCTGTGGGGACTGAGCCAGGTAGGCACTGCTTTTGAAGTAGGACACAGTAAACACATTGGCTCCTCCTTCACTGGCAGCTGAAAAGCAAACGCTCGCAGTAAGTATTAAAATAAAAACGTGAAAAATAAATCAGAGGTACAACGATAGGCTATTGCTCTTGCAGTTAGAGATTTTTCTTCAAAGCATATTCCCATTAATGCTAAGGGAAGTTCTGCAGCTCTGTTTAAACTGTTCCCAGCTGTCCCTCACCTTAGAGTGGGAATGGCAGAAGAACACAGAGTTGTACCACCACATCTACTTGCAGCCCAACATCTCTGTGGAAACCCATCTTTATCAGTGACACAGGCCTCCAGGGGTTAACTGCAGAGGCTGAGGTGAAACTGCATATACTGTTTTGCCAGGACCATCCTCACTAACTGAAGGCATAAATATCTCTCGGAGGCAGATCTAGATTTACCAGAGGACAGCTGCCAAAGGTATACAGCTTTTTCTCAGTTTGAGGCAGATTTCATAGAAGGTTACCTTGAGAGAATAGGAACCAAGAATACACGTATTTCAGTCCCTGACTGCAAACTGCCTACCAAAACTACCAGCAGAGGCACTTGAACCTTTCCATTTCCCAGTGCGTGATATGAGAGTTACAGTTCCCTAACTTGCTAACAAAAGCATGCCAGAATTAAATACTGATTAATAATCTTTGAAAGTTTTAACGTTAAGATAACTCTAGGTAAAGTACTAATTATTATTTCTACTCGCCATTCCACTGAGAATAATATTTCATTTCTTTTGTTACCACTATTCCCACTGAAATTCAGAGAATATTTACAGGGTTTTTTGAATACAGAAATCTTTTAAAATCTCTAGCTATGATACTATGGTACTATGAAGTTTAGTAAGGAATGCATCACCTTAACCTAGTTATTTTTACAAAATATGATCTCATTCAAACAATAGGATGCTTGCTTGCTTGCTTTCAATGGTACACTGCACAGTAAGAATAGCACACTTCCTCAAAGGTCCTACGTAAATAAACTACTTGGGAGCCTTTAGTACTTCATGCTGTTTCAAATGGCTCTGCAGGGAAAAAAAAAGTTAATCTAATCTCATAGTTCAATGGAACTTTCCATGTTGAAAGAATACTTGCTGTAACACATTTTGTTAAAAAGCCCTTTTTTATCTCAGGCAAGAGTGGTCTTCAAAAATATAAACAGAGAAGTATAAAATTCAGTAGGCAAAATGTAGGCATATAATGAATGCACATAAAATGAGAGTAGTACAAACATTCTGCCCTACATTTTCCATGCCACGTGTCTTAGCGACATCAACAAAACATCAAACACCGCTAAGATGGAAGAAAAGCATCCATCCATAAATCAAGTAATTTGACTTTTGGAAACACTACAGCAAATCAACAACAGCAAAATCTACATTTTCAGACTTTTAGTCGGGCTGAAGTTGTTATGCCACACTTTCAGAAAAATGACCGGCCACTTTCAATTCAGCCATATGCTCATTGCTAAAGAAGTGACATATTGTATGTATGATGGCATTATCTTTTATACCATGGTATGTTTGTTGTAACTTCTCTATGATGGAAGCTTTTAATCTAAATTAGAGTGTTTTGGGTTTTTTTGATACTGGGAATGGAACTGGCAGTGCTCAACATTGAAAACACTGATTTAAAAAGCAATGCATATGATCAGACATCTGTATTTAACCAAATTAAAACTTTAAATGCACTGCAAAGTACATAAATTGGGCATATATAATATTTGTCTTCTCATTCTTTGAACATCCAAAGCCAGGAGAAAAGTAAAGAACAACTTGGATACCTGCTAGAAGAAGTTTTCTATGTTGCATCTAAATGAGAAATAGAACTTCATCTTTTTTGAATAAAAACTTAGTAAATGTTCGGCAGATAGGTGCGCTGAGCAAATGTAAAAGAGGCAGACCTGTAGCTGCTGGATCACAGATACAATACCTGAAATGATTTTGGGAGTCTGAATTTCCACAAATCCCTTGCGAGTAAGAGTTTCTCGGAAAAGCTGACAAATACCAGACTGAAGGCAGAAGATTGCCTGACTAGTGGAGGTCTATAAGAAGAAGATAAAACAATGAATCCCAAGTTAGTTTTTCCTGACTCTGTTACTTTTTCTGCACAGCTAGAAGGATGAATCTCTTCTTTTAGGAACACTTGCTTATTGTATTTGCCTAAACAGAGAAAAGTGCAAATTGGTGATTGTTTATTACACAAATAGAAACAGCAAAGGAAACAAGAGAAACTCCTCGTTTCAATTTATGGTATATTCAGTTATAATAGAGGCACTATGGTCAATTCCACATTCAAAGAATCATTGATTTATGAGATGTGCTTCTGCAAATAAAGGCTTTATAGTAAAAAATTGAATAAAAACACTAAACCTATTAAAAAGCTTTCACCACTGAACTAGAACAGCTGCAGTAACATACAATGCATGAGAAAAGCAAAGCCCTCAGTAACTTAGATAAGGTAGAAATCTTTCTGTCTATTAAAGGCTACCAAACACAATGTTTTCCATGTAAAAACACAACCACATGTTAACCATGTACAACGCTGCCACAAAAACATCTCAAAACCAAGGTATAAACTTCCAGCATTAAGAACAGTTCACATAACACCTGATCATATCAACTGCTGTCATTTCAAAATTTACTCCAAAAGCAGATTTAGCTGAAAACAAAAGTAGATTTAGCCGAACTGACCATCTTCGTTTTGTTTATGTACGTGACACAGTTGATGTACTTATCTGGTTAGCAAATACCTACACTCTAACACTCTTAGGCTTTAGTGTGAAGGAAAAAAAAAACCCCAGTGAATGCTGAAAACAGTGCAATACGTCAACACTGAACCCATATCTGATTTTGTGCCTGCAGCGTTTAAGACCTGACAGTTAGCAGCCTAGAAGCGCGCATAAAACCTAACGAGTTCTTGCAAACAACAAAGAGAACGGTTCTTTACGACAAACTGCGTCATAGCACTGTTTACTTCTCCTTTCTGAAAGGTACCCGACTTTTCAGTTAGGCCAAGAAGAGCCTTGTGGGCTTTTTCACATGACTCCTACCAAACCACAAAACAAAAAACCCCCAACCAAAACAAATTATATAAGCACCCAAGTTTAGACAGTCAGTCGGTAGATACATTAAAATAGAGCTACGTCCATCATCTCTGCAAGATTATCACTTCACTGAAAAAAAAAAAAAAGAGAAAACTGTAACACTGCTGCAGATCTGTAGTAATTTGGAGTTATTTGCAATTTTAGCTGATACCGATACAGTACCTCAGGAGGGTAAGTGGTTGAGACTAGTAAATAATAGCGAGCTGTCTGATAGCATTAACCACAGCCACTACTCCCACCACTTTCAAAATGAAGGAAATGAGGTTTTGAGCAACAGTTACAAAAGTACCCTCAAACTTTTCACGTGGGTCTCCCAGAATCAGACACATGCTAAGACTTTGCCTCAGTTCTGAGCATAATTTGGCCAAGTGTTACATCAAAGCGCCGGGATGATTCAAAGGGATATTTTCTTTCAATTTTTTTTTTCTTAACCATCTCCTGCTTAGAAAGTGAAAGACATCTTCCAAGAGATGACAATTTAAACAGTCACATTTGGGCTTACCAAAACATTTTTTGGTAAATTTCTAAAAATGCTGAGAGACAAATCGCATATCATTTATTTAAAGCGGGATATTAACAACGCCTCCTTGACCCTTCTGATGAACCAACACCAGTTTCATGCCAGAGCAGCTAAGAATGTGATCCTGAATCATACAGCCCCAGGAAAAGGAGAAATGGTTGCTAAACCCAATCTGAAAGCAATTGCTTGGTCTGACCTAAAATTGTGCACAGAAACACCACCAGTCAGGAATGAACCCCGTTCTCCACTAACAATAGTTCGTCAGGTGGTAACTCCTCCTGGCTTTGGTGAGGATGGAGAGCAAAGACTCTGTCTTCCTAATCCCATCTGTAATGATAAATTATCCTATAAATTATCCTTAAAAAAACAGTAGTTATGAAAGCAGCCAAATTCACAGATCTGGACACTGAAGCTTCTATTTAACTACAGACCAAGGGAAGAACGAGCAGCAGTTCTCAAATCAGATCTGACAAGACCACTCTTCTTTCTACCACAGGTAGCTGAGCTGCAGTGCCCATTCATTCAGAGACTGCCAACACGGATAACTGTTGAGAATTTGTGACACCACAGCCTCCTTGTAAGAATTAAACAGACCAGCAAGACATCTGAGATAACCTCCTAAAGAACTGCAACCGTCAACGTGCAGTGGAGCCAAATGGATGACCTCAGAAAGTTTTATGTGCCACTAAAACTTTCCAAAGCTGTTAAAGCCGATTCTCTATCTACACACATGGAGCAAAGTTTTTCAGATTTAATGACATCCTTTGCATTGGTATAATGTGTAGGACAAAAAGAGAGTGAATTTATCTGAAGGAAATAATTCAAGCTGTTCTCTCGTCTTTATCTGAGATGCCTGGTATGTGTATTACTATGTTTGGTACAGTGGTAGGTAACACTTACCATTTGAGCTACCACACACAGGTACAACACAGCCAACTACAGCCAGAGACAGCTCTTGGAATGAATTGATTTTTACTTTGGCCTTAAAAATGATTTTGCCACAGCATTCTTTTCCTCTTATGCTAATATGAACTCTTCCACATACACATTGACCAAGTATCTTACTTGAGACTGTGGCAAAGACAGGAAATATTCCTTCAAGAGTTAAGCAGAAGCAGAAACAAACTTAAGCCATTTAAATGCTGTTGCAGTTAACAGTGTTAATGTTTTAGCTTGGTCTGCAGAGCTGATTTTACAGGAAAACTCATTTTTTTTAATAATCACCTTTTTACAGACAGCAGAAAAAATGTTTTTCTAACAATGCTGAAATCTGAATTCAGCTCACTCTGATTTCACCAGTGTGTTTATTATTTACATGCCACAAAGGAAAATATTAGTAATAACAGAACAGAGAGTATTTTAACACTATAAGCAAGATCATAAAAACAATTATCACGTCATTCAGCACGAGCTGCAGTGTGTGGTCTCAAACCAGGACACAGTGTTAGAATAATGGTCAGGTGAGGTGCCAGAGACCGAAAAAAACGTGTTTCGATGGAATTGAGGTCAGTTGACACCTCATGTGATCGTATCTCAAAGAGGTGGGACCGAGGCACAGACCTGCAAAGTTGTGAACTTTTCTTTTCACTCTCACATCAGCTGTAGAATTTGTTCCACTCTCACCTTGGTTTTGCTCTTCCGTTTGCCTGCTGTAACCACCTATCTTCCACCATGAACAATCATTAAATATATAAAGTAGACTAGATAAAAAGGGAAAAAATTATTCTATATTCTTTTAAGTAATATACATTATTTTAAATAATGTAGATAATTTTTCAATTCCTCCACTATACATATGACAAAGGAAGGTTTTGCTAGGAAATAGGATTTATGTTAAATAACAATTCTTTAATCCCAAAGTGACTGAAGTCAACTTTTATTCAAATTTTGATATTACTTATAGTATAAGAAGAAGACATAAACATGGAAGTTTGTTGTCTAAACAACCGGGACTGTGTTATGTCTCCAGTACCAAATCACTACCCAAATGAAATAAACTGTACATCTGCTTGCTCATTACAGCTTGAATTCACTCAGGAAAAACACAGCTTTTGCAATGAGTGAATTGAATTCAACACAATGAAATCAAGCTTGAAGTAATCAAGTATTTTGAAAAATAAAAAAACAACAAAAAAACCTGCATTAAGATCAGTGTACAGTTAGATTATCATATAACATGGTTTGACAGCCATAAATTACTAAAGATGCAGTTTAATGTTTATGCTTTACCCTGAGCAGTTTAAACAGGATAATATTGACCCTAAAAAGACTATGTTTTGTCTCAATGAGCTGTGCATTAGCAGGCATAATTACAGCATCAGGACTGCAAAATGCATATAATTCAAGTCAAATCTGGAGAGATACTGTTAAGATAAACCCTGCTGGACACCAAAAAGTAAGCCAGAGCAAGGCCATCAGTCAGGTCCATTGTTAAAAATGGATGAACCTGAACTGATTTTTTCTTCACTAAGAAGCAAAACCCAAACCCCTATGTTTTGCTTGTCTTTCCTTCATTGTTTTTCATCTACCACAGATCTTAATGAAATATGGTTTCTGTAGGTGTTTTTACAGACATGAAAATTGTACACATTGCTGAATACTTCAGTTAAACTTAAGAACAGCAGAAAAATAAAGATTTTAAAATACAATCAATGCTCCAATTGGCCTTTTTTAATTGTTCCGATAAAGGAACAGTAAATCAAACATCTCTACAATCAACTGGTTTGACTTTCATTAAGCTATCATGAAAAATAGATTCAGTAGTCAACAGTGGTTTCCTTGTGGTCACCTCTGGTTATGTGAAAGAAAATTTGGTCTATACAAGGACTCTTCTTCTTACCAGCTCTCTTGTCTCCACACCCCCACTTTTTCCAGTCCACAAGTATGTGATTTGTACTTTATAAATCAGATTCAGGAACAGATTCAGTCTTCCTCAGTCACCATTCCTTAGAAACGATTTCTAACCCCCCACCACCCTAAATAATCACCATTTTCCCTCCACACATCAGAAAAACAACTATAGCAATAACTTGGAATCTTGGCATTTAAGTACTTCTCATCCTTAACCTCAAAAAAACCTACCAGACACCTCTGGGAGATCTTTGTCAGCAACCAAAATGCAAGATTGTTAAAATATACACTGCACTTCTCAGTCTATTTTCATATGTGCCCATGAATGGAAGTCTTGCAATCTTTGTAGAATACTTTGTATATTACATCTCCACTAATGTAATTTCTTTATTATTCCTTGCACTCCTTCCATTGCATCATAATCGAACTCTCCTCGATATACATCATAGCTGGATGGAGTGATGCCATTTTTGGAATTTGCCAGTGCCTTTCATTCTTGCAATAACTGAGTTTCACAGCTTTGCTTTGTCTCGATTTGGCCATATCCAATGAACTAACTCATTAATCACTACTTAAAATTGAACTACTTAACTACTTTAAAGACTGTATTTAAATTAAATTTAAAAATAATTTTAGGTCCATACTAAAGACTTTTTTTAGTCTGAGTCTAGCCAAGATCTATGCATTTAGTTTGTTAAATCTTTCTCCAAAAAATATTATCTCTATTTGTGATGTTCGATGACCTCCTTCTTCCTTAAAAAACTGGGGCACTGAGGAAACCAGAACTAGATGGTGCACGTATCTGTGGTTGGACTTCCTCCCACACTTCTAGGAATAGATCATCACAGCATCTCTGTTAGGACAATTCTGATAACATTTCTTCCCTGCTGCCCATGATTTGGTTTTCCTAGAAGGAAGAGGTAAGGGAGAGCAGAGGCTAAAAGTGGCTTCAGATATCTGAGCTTTTAACACATCAAGTCTTCTAATCCTCCTTAGAACATGCCTACGTACACAGCGCGGGTTGGAACACTAAGGGCTCTCTGAAGTCCCATTTGTACCACAGCTCCCATCTATGCAAGCAAATAATTGAAAATCAATTACTTGTTGGGTTTTTTTCAGTTATTTTGAAGGACAAACTGCTTTTGTGTCCCTGCTCTTGTGATTCCACTGCACACAGTGCTTATGATGTGCACATATACATAAACACATGTATTCGCACTGGGATTTTCTCTTTCTCCATTTAACACCTTTTCTTGCTTATTTAGCTCTCCCTTTAAAAAAAAACAGGTCAAAGTAACACATGATTATTTAGAATCTTCTTTTGCATAAGCAAAGCTCCTGCAGAACAAACAGAGCAAACTAATGAATAGGCATGAGCCTACTGTTCCACAATAAGCTGCTTTTGTTCAGAAACAAATAATGAAAAGTGCAACAGTAAAGACAAACAGAACTGTGAAACAGTCAGAGACAGAAAGTTTTCCTATGCATAGAAGGAAGACAAGATCGATACCTAAACCTAATCAGAGGAAAGCTGTGGCCAGGTTACATCCAGCCACAGGTGCCTGCAGAGGATGAGGCACAGGGCACTGAAGTACTGAGATTTGAGATTTCATCCTTCCATCCAATTTTGTAAAAAGTTAACCTGAATTCCTGTTCAGCATGAAATAGCTGTTTAGCACCACGTTGCGGCAGCTGTTGGAGCTGAGGAGAGAAATAGCTTCTGTAGAAGGCAGAGTTAAGGTTCAGACCTCAAAACAAGGTGCCAAACATTGCTGAATAAATGGTACACCAACAATGGCTGGGACATAGAAGTTAGAAAAGGTTATAACAGCATCCACTTAGCTCACTAGCTGTACCCTCCAGGCAGAATACTAATGCTCTATTACTATATTGGCAGAGATATATAAGAAGTATTGAGAAGGTCCTGCTGGACTACTGAATGTGTTCTGGCATTACAGTCTTCCTTCTTTTTCTATTACTATATATATAGCTTCTTAGGTTTTACTCTGCAGATGCCCTCACCTGAATTACAGCCAAGGATAGTTTCATGTCATTACTTTCAGCTACTATTTTTGACTGTTACTTCCCTTCGTATTATTTCTCTGTTAGTACAGAATTCTTTTCATCAAAGGCTTAATTTAAGACACAGATGAAGAGACCAACATGATAAGATACGAGTCTCCTGAAAAGTAACCAGAAATTGAAGTTGCTCAGGATTACACATAAGGTCAAGTGAAAAGCAATTAACTTTGATCAAAGTAAAACAATTTGCAAAAGTTAGTTGCTGAAATAAGGAGATCAGATGTTCAAATGCTTTAAGCATCACAGTGCCAGCACTACTAATTTTCCAATAAATAACTGACTTTTTTGTTTTGTTTCCCAGGTCCATAGATTGATGTACTGAGAAACTGCCATTACCAGAAAGTTAAAGGCAGCACTAGATACACCATAAAAATGAGGTAAGCACACTCTTAACTCAATGAGAGCCAAGTATGGGAAAAGACCAGAAAGCCTCACATCAGTATGAACGGTTAGCTACTTACACGCCTAGTGTTAGTTGCTGTTTCATTAAAAAAGAAGAGAAGTTCTGTAAGTGATTTAGTAGATACTTTTTTACTCAGAAAGAGTAAATATTTGGGAGGTTATAAATTCACACAATGCTACATCTCCATGACCTGGATGAAGAAAGATGTTTCAGAAAAAAAAAAATAATAAATGAATGCTGTGGAAGAAACAAAGAGAGTGAGATTGTTATGATGGCTTGGTACAATTACACTTGCCAGACATGCACTGCAGCACCTCAATTACACATTAAATTCAAAACTTCCATCTTGTATTTCAAAACTGAGCTCTTACTACAGTTTTGGGGTATCAAAGACTACTTACCAAAGACTAAATGTTGTTTGTAAATTGTCCCTATTCAGTCATCTTTGACTTTTATAAATAAAAAAGCCCAGAGGTACATGGCCACATGCCAAATCCTAGATGTTCACCTTTAAACTACTAATATGTGTTCTTTGATTAATGTCATAAAAGGTGAACATTTAGGATTAAAAATCACAGTGCTTTCACAATGCCACTCACAAATAGAAAAATATGTTGTTTATTTTTCCTGTGGCCAACAACACACTTCCATCAAATCCATGACTTTTATTGCTTCATGGATTAGAAAGGTGAAGGATAAACACTTGCAGGCAGGCAAGCACGCAACACAGCGTGTTCCTTACCCTCAGATCAATGACTCTGTTGTCCAGTCTTGTATCTTGGTTTACAGTAGCTCTTCCATCCTAAACAGTTGCACAAAAGTACTTAATGAATACATACCCCTCCAAAAAAACCCCCCAGATCAATCAACAATCCAAAATCGACGGAGCAAAGCATCCTTTGGCTAAAAGCCAAGGGCTATTTCCAAGCTCAGCAGAATTTCTAGCTCATTCTAGAGAAAACGTACAGCACATTGGCAGCATAGCAAAGCTTAAGGTGTAACTTCCACCACAGGTGACAGGCAGAACCCAACTGTTGCAGAAGACACATAGAAGACTGCAAACCCTCTGGGTTTTGACCTACTGCAGTTCAGTGGACATCACAGAATGGTTTGGATTGGAAGGGACCTTCAAGATCATTTAGTTCCAACCCCCCTGCCATAGGGCAGGGACATCTTCCACTACACCAGGTATATCAAAGCTATACAAGAATAAAAAGCTATATAACTTTCTAACAGTTATGGATAACATAAAGGGAGTAAAATGCAAGCCTAACAACCGCCCAAAATCACTGCCTTAAGGAAGTTCCCTGGCTTTCATGCTTTTGTTCCATCAGAAAGACAATAAAAAGTATCTGAGCATGCAATGTTTTCACCTCCTCTCCTTCCACTTCTGGCCGAACAGCATCATCCAGCTGTAAGGGCAGTCGGGGTTCAGCTAAACTGATCACATAGATCTGAAATTGAGAAAGGAACAGAAATAGCATAAGGCTCAGCTCACAAGGAGGTGTGATTTACAAAAGGATATTTCTGGCATCGACATGAAACAGTGTTTGCATAGACTGTTAGCTGTAGGACTGTGATTTTATTCAAATACTTGAGATACATGAGTGCATTCTCATTACAATACTGGAAGTGCTTAGTTCTTATTTTCCTTTTAAAATATTAAAAAAACCCTTTTTTCTTCTGGGAAGCATCGAGTTGAGCAAGTACACACTGCCTGAGGGACAAGCCTATTGGCATGAATGCCAGCTCTGAAACTACTGGATTTCACAGAGTTTTAGGTTCTGATTCCAGCAACATCCTCCGGTTGTTCTTGTTGATGTATTACTTTATTTATCATCTGGTTATATTGGAAAGAGCCATTTCAGATTAAAAATTTATGAGATACCTAAAAACAGAGTTTTAGGTTCTGATTCCAGCAACATCCTCCGGTTGTTCTTGTTGATGTATTATTTTATTTATCATCTGGTTATATTTGAAAGAGCCATTTCAGATGAAAATTTATGAGATACCTAAAGGTACAGAATTCTTTTCATCAAAGGCTTAATTTAAGACACAGATGAAGAGACCAACATGATAAGATACGAGTCTCCTGAAAAGTAACCAGAAATTGAAGTTGCTCAGGATTACACATAAGGTCAAGTGAAAAGCAATTAACTTTGATCAAAGTAAAACAATTTGCAAAAGTTAGTTGCTGAAATAAGGAGATCAGATGTTCAAATGCTTTAAGCATCACAGTGCCAGCACTACTAATTTTCCAATAAATAACTGACTTTTTTGTTTTGTTTCCCAGGTCCATAGATTGATGTACTGAGAAACTGCCATTACCAGAAAGTTAAAGGCAGCACTAGATACACCATAAAAATGAGGTAAGCACACTCTTAACTCAATGAGAGCCAAGTATGGGAAAAGACCAGAAAGCCTCACATCAGTATGAACGGTTAGCTACTTACACGCCTAGTGTTAGTTGCTGTTTCATTAAAAAAGAAGAGAAGTTCTGTAAGTGATTTAGTAGATACTTTTTTACTCAGAAAGAGTAAATATTTGGGAGGTTATAAATTCACACAATGCTACATCTCCATGACCTGGATGAAGAAAGATGTTTCAGAAAAAAAAAAATAATAAATGAATGCTGTGGAAGAAACAAAGAGAGTGAGATTGTTATGATGGCTTGGTACAATTACACTTGCCAGACATGCACTGCAGCACCTCAATTACACATTAAATTCAAAACTTCCATCTTGTATTTCAAAACTGAGCTCTTACTACAGTTTTGGGGTATCAAAGACTACTTACCAAAGACTAAATGTTGTTTGTAAATTGTCCCTATTCAGTCATCTTTGACTTTTATAAATAAAAAAGCCCAGAGGTACATGGCCACATGCCAAATCCTAGATGTTCACCTTTAAACTACTAATATGTGTTCTTTGATTAATGTCATAAAAGGTGAACATTTAGGATTAAAAATCACAGTGCTTTCACAATGCCACTCACAAATAGAAAAATATGTTGTTTATTTTTCCTGTGGCCAACAACACACTTCCATCAAATCCATGACTTTTATTGCTTCATGGATTAGAAAGGTGAAGGATAAACACTTGCAGGCAGGCAAGCACGCAACACAGCGTGTTCCTTACCCTCAGATCAATGACTCTGTTGTCCAGTCTTGTATCTTGGTTTACAGTAGCTCTTCCATCCTAAACAGTTGCACAAAAGTACTTAATGAATACATACCCCTCCAAAAAAACCCCCCAGATCAATCAACAATCCAAAATCGACGGAGCAAAGCATCCTTTGGCTAAAAGCCAAGGGCTATTTCCAAGCTCAGCAGAATTTCTAGCTCATTCTAGAGAAAACGTACAGCACATTGGCAGCATAGCAAAGCTTAAGGTGTAACTTCCACCACAGGTGACAGGCAGAACCCAACTGTTGCAGAAGACACATAGAAGACTGCAAACCCTCTGGGTTTTGACCTACTGCAGTTCAGTGGACATCACAGAATGGTTTGGATTGGAAGGGACCTTCAAGATCATTTAGTTCCAACCCCCCTGCCATAGGGCAGGGACATCTTCCACTACACCAGGTATATCAAAGCTATACAAGAATAAAAAGCTATATAACTTTCTAACAGTTATGGATAACATAAAGGGAGTAAAATGCAAGCCTAACAACCGCCCAAAATCACTGCCTTAAGGAAGTTCCCTGGCTTTCATGCTTTTGTTCCATCAGAAAGACAATAAAAAGTATCTGAGCATGCAATGTTTTCACCTCCTCTCCTTCCACTTCTGGCCGAACAGCATCATCCAGCTGTAAGGGCAGTCGGGGTTCAGCTAAACTGATCACATAGATCTGAAATTGAGAAAGGAACAGAAATAGCATAAGGCTCAGCTCACAAGGAGGTGTGATTTACAAAAGGATATTTCTGGCATCGACATGAAACAGTGTTTGCATAGACTGTTAGCTGTAGGACTGTGATTTTATTCAAATACTTGAGATACATGAGTGCATTCTCATTACAATACTGGAAGTGCTTAGTTCTTATTTTCCTTTTAAAATATTAAAAAAACCCTTTTTTCTTCTGGGAAGCATCGAGTTGAGCAAGTACACACTGCCTGAGGGACAAGCCTATTGGCATGAATGCCAGCTCTGAAACTACTGGATTTCACAGAGTTTTAGGTTCTGATTCCAGCAACATCCTCCGGTTGTTCTTGTTGATGTATTACTTTATTTATCATCTGGTTATATTGGAAAGAGCCATTTCAGGTTAAAAATTTATGAGCTACCTAAAATACAATCAGAGAATTAAAACCACCTTGCTTTGCTTTACAGTCCAGTCATAGGTGCAGTGAATTTGATATTCGTTCAGAAAAATCAAGCCAATAATTAATCTGCACATATAATAAAACACATTTCTTCAAAATCTGCAGATTTTCCCCAGCACTGTTAGCTAAAATTTACCTTACTGCTCTAACTATAATAGCCATTGTACTCTACTCTTGACATGACTGTGTTTCAGCTGTATTGTAGGCATACAGTCTGGCTGAAAACCTTTAGAAGGAAAGGATATTACATAAAGGTTTAAATACGCTTTCTATTTAAACAAATTATAAAGTTGCACTTCCTCCAGCTCTGCAGCACAAGCTATAGGAATTTTAGATTTCAAGAGCTTCTATACTGTTAAGCCAGTGCTTTACTTTTGCTGAGAGTTACGTATTTCATTCCATTGTACTAAGGGGAAGATTGTAACTTTCTGATAAAGAGGAAACTTCTGATTTGCACTTAAAAAGAACCAGACTTTTTATTACAGTATCTGCAGCAGTAAAGAAACAAAAACTAGAATTACAGCACTGCTAGCCAAATTATTCCAGTGAGATACTTTATTTTACTTGGTACTGTAATTCAAATGGCCATTAAAAATAGGAAATTCTAAAAATCAGATGTCTTGAAATCAGAAATGTTTCATGTTTATGTATGATACACGAAAATTTGTAGTTTATTTCTCTGGTACGGGACTGCTTACTGACAAACTTTATACATGTAGATAGACAGACAACCTAGACAGATAATCTCTCTAACAATTAGCCAGTGCTCCATTTGCTTAAATTTGTAGTTTATTTCTCTGGTACGGGACTGCTTACTGACAAACTTTATACATGTAGATAGATAGATAATCTCTCTAACAATTAGACAGTGCTCCATTTTCTCAAAAATTTACCCTTTGAACATGAAGCTCAACATCTTGCTGAGTACAACCTCCGATTTTCTGATGTGCTTTCCTCACAACGCCTTCTACATCCACAATGCTCTCTTTGTTGATGCTGTCAATAAAGATAGGACAAGCTTACTAAATGTCATTGCTCACTGCACCAGCCTCAGGACTGAGCACCAGGGCATTCACATACTGTATGGACTGCTGGAACAACAAAACAGAGTTAAGGATTTAGGTAAAGTTACTTATTACATAGATAATAACTGAGTAATGAAGGATTTTGCTAAAATATTCCCAGCCACAATAAATTCAAAGTAGGATGAAAGACTTGGGAGGGAAAGAATTATGATTAAGCTTAGTGCTCCCTCGTTCTTTGTGTGTGTATACATGAACTGACAAGTCGCCTAGTTCTTTTTCTAGGCCACATCCACTCTTCTATGTGTCAGCTGATGCAATTATCTGAAAGATGTGCTTCAACCAGCAGAACAACAAACTGAAAGGAAGTCCTAGATCTGGAGGGGAAAATCAAAACCGACTGAGCTTGTTTAAACTACATGACTTGTTACTGAAAGATGCAAGATGCTTCTAAGTCATTTCTCTGCAACAGGGGACATTTTAATTGCTCTCCACTAACAGTCACTAATAGTACACTAAAACACCATATAAGATCTTGAAAATCTTCCAAAAATATGATATAAAGTATGTGTGCCACAAGCAAACAGTAACAAAAGCCTCAAGAGTCATAGGTGAAAAAATAATTTCTATGAGTGGTTTTTGTTTAGGAATTTAAGGTACTGGAATTTAAACCAGTAATTTTTTACAGATAATCTCACCCCCACCAGAAATATATTTTCACTCTGTCTCTTTGCTAGCCTGCTTACAAAAGGCCAAATATCAGAAAATATTTCTTTCCTTTTCATGGAAAAATAACTGTTACAATTAAGTAAGACTGGAAAGCACTTTATGTACATTTAAAAACCACATAAGCCCATAGAAAGCAGGAAAGCAGCAGGCCCACAATTTAACTGCAAATAACAAGAGGTGAGCAAGGAGGGCATCGAACCAGCTGACCACTACTGACCTCCGTAAAACAAAGAGCAATTAACAAAATTCAAGTTCACACAGTTGGCCCCTCTCCATGCCCAGAAAACCCAACCCACAAACCCCATACAGCTAAGTTGGAGGGTGGCAAGAGAAATATTTATATGCCCAGGAGGTGTTACTTGAGGGGCAATAACCCCCAGCAAAAGGAGGTAGGGACTGAGTACAAGCAGGTACAGCTGATGGTAACTATAGTACTAATCACTTCCATCTTTCATTCTTTTGAATAAAAATGATCAAAATTTTGAAAAAGCTGATGATATTAAAGTAACAGTGGAAAATTCAAGCATCAAAATTCTCAAGACCCACCAGTGTAAGTAAATTACAAGTAACTAAAAAAAAAAGCCAAATATGAGCATTTTAGTTGATTACACTATTTCCTTGATGGGTAATGCTTTCAGGTGATAGAACTCACTGGCAGCTGCTCTGAAAGTTACACAGACCACGGTGCTCCATATGCTTGACTTGCTTAATCATTAGGTAACTCCACATACTGCATAAAATCTGTGAATAGTATGTTTTTTCTGGTACATTTACACTTTAAAAGAGCTGCAGTTGCTCAAATCGGTATAATGAACAAATGACTACAGTTGTACAAAGCAGAGGTCAACAGTAGGCTTTAAGTCAGAATTCATTTAGTTAAGGGCAAGCCTCCATTCAGCTCCATTATTTATGCAGAGGCAACAAATTCAAGAAAGAGAGGGAGAAATGACACCAAGTGCTTAGAAGTACACTCTCTCGCAAATGTTTCTGTTTAAAACTCCTTAAAAGGACTGAGGCAGCTATGCAATGCTTTGGGTGCAAGAGGATATAATGATAAGAAACACATAGAGAATACAGATCGTGCTAAAATACTGTTTGGTGTAACTATAAATTCCCTTTGCTTTTCAAGTAAGTGAATGCTTAAAAGTTCTACTCTTGTGCTAACTTTTTTTTCCCCTAAACAGTTCTCCTTTATTTTTCCCGCTTCCTTTTTCATGTCAACATTTTGCCAAAACAAATACCAGTGTCTTAATTGAAAATACGTTTCTCATCTGCTGAATAAAAGCCTTCTCACTGATAACTGCAAATAAAAATAATGCTTTAAACTTACTGAAGCAAATTTTCTGCACTGTGAGAAAGAAAATAGAAGTTAAATGTAAATGTGTTGTATGATGGATTCATAATCAGATTACTGATCCCATGGCTGAGCACTAGTGAAGTCATTACAGAGCTTTGATCAGAACATGCACGGAATTCAAGACATGCAAAATGGTATCATCTTAAAAATACAGGAAGAAACTGACTTTTACATCATTGTAACTGTAGTATTGCTTTGCAAACTTGCACAACAGAACTTTAAAACTTTGCACTTGTGATTAAACATGCTTTTTTTCTCTTTCTCTTTGCAATTCAAATGGTATGTTTCTTGGTCTGGAACAAACTTTAAAACTGTAATGTCCCTTAGTTATTAAAATTTGCCATAATTTTAAGATATATTTCATGATTTAAAGATATATTTTAAGATATATTTCAACTCAGTTCCTGCCTATGTAGATCCCTGCATGCAAAGATACCTAAAATTGCCCGGGCACACAAAAGCACTACTAAATTTTCTAATGCATACGATGATCTTTTTCTTTACAAACATTCATCATTTACTCTAAATTCTCATTTGATAATTGGAAAATATGCTTTTTCTCATTCAGACTACATATCTAATCTGGTATGGAAGTAAAAACTCTTGTTTTGAGTTCCGTGTGAACCGTGCTCAGCAAGATCTAGTACTGGAAAAATCTGAAGTCCCCAACACAGTGCATCAAATGGAAACCACAGAAACCTAGAAGGTGCTGCTTTGATCCCAACATGTAATTCCAAGAATATTACTGAAAGGGTAATTTCAGTTCAAGTTACAGGAAGAAACAAGATGCTTTAATTAAATGCTGGTAACTACAGCAGAGTGTTCTCCGCAGCAGCAGCACTAAGCCATCTAGGTGAATTTTTGATAAAATTCCCCTGGCTAACAAAAAAACCCAAACAAACCAAAAAAAAGTGAACAACTAGCAGAAAAGCATGCCAAAGCACTTCCATTAAAGACAATAACATTTCTATCTATAATTAATATTACAAAGGACTAGAAACTAAATTAGGATGCATGATGCATTAAGAAAAGACAGATGATATCTTTAATCCTTGAAGAAACTATTTTAGCAAGAAATTCCAATGCTAAAAAAGTTCCTCCATAGAGCAAACTGCTTTTTTACATGTAATGCTCCTTCCAAAAAAATCATGACTACAATTACTAAAACGTCCACTAGATGCCTTGTGTCCCTCTTAATTATCTGTATGTCTATTAGCCAAGACTTTCTCTTTTAACCACAGGATTGCATTATTGCAGTCTGTATGACAACACCTTTCATCAACAGCTCGATGTTGCAAGCTGAACACCACGCAGGCCTCCCTAAGTTAACCACAATCAACATTTTCTTGATCAAAAGTCTGAAGAATTGAAAGAAACTTGGTTATTTCTAGGCTTGAAATAGAAAATCTTTTACCTAATGGAAGCATCATTACTAGTTCAGGCATTTTCTTGTTTTTTCTTCAACACTTTTCTGTAAGCAGACTGCACAAATTATTACATTAATACATTCTTAAATATTCTTAAATATTCTTAAAAATAGTAAATAACTGTCAGAAAACTTAATAATCAATGATCCCTTATCTGAATATCAGTGAAAGCTGAAGGCAACAGTTTACTTTGAAAAAATGAGTTCACTTTGTAAATAGTTCTAAGTATAAACATTTTATACTCAACTCAGTAACAGCAACTGCAATACTGTCGCCACAAATAAAATAAATATCCACTAAGCCCTCTGAAAGGGGAGTTAGCTGGCATTGTACACATGAAGGCCAAGTAAAAACCTATTCTTATTCTCCTCATTCTAAAAATATAATAATCTGTTTCCTATACCAATTTCTAACACCTGCATGAACCTGAGTATCTTCTGGGGGAAAAAAAGCCTATCTTCTTTTAAAGATTTTAAGTAACAAAATCCACTACACATTTTTAATCATTTTCACTGAAAAAAATTCCACTTCATTTCCCTTATAAGTTTACTTAGCTTCACCATCTGTTCATTGCTTCTTGTCCTACCTTTGTATTTGCAAAGTAAAGAACCCTCCACTGGGAGAAAATCTCATTGCATAGGTACCATCAGACCGGGATTTAAATTAGTTACTAATTTCTCTTGGATAGAACAGAATAGAACAGACAGTTTTCTTTAGTCTCACAGGAAGGCAGATTTGCCTGACTGCAAATCATTCATTTCATCTTGCAGCTTCACCATCAACCTTTTCCAATTTGACATATATTCAGACCCAAAGATAACAAAAATGGACAAAAGTGGTCTAATGACTGGCATATATTATATTAGTGGCATTTTATTCCTCTTTTTCAAAACTCAAGAGATCTCTTAGCATACTAGGTAAGCGAACTGCATGGACTCCTGTTAACTCAGTTATCTATCATGATCCCACATTTCTCATCACTTACTCTACTACATATTAATCCTGATCATACACAAAATCTGACCTAATCATCACAAAGGTACAAATTCACACTGAAAAGCATCAAAGTGATTATTCTAAATGAATCCTGATTACTATATATTCCTAGCCCCTAGTTTACCATTTCAATTTTTGTGTCATGAGTAAGCGTAACACCTGCTATTTGACATTTTCTTCCAGATCATTGATACCTAAATTAAACAGAAGTGGATAAAGAAAATACGTCTGCAATATCCAGCAGTTTTCCTAGTATTACCAGTTTATCTAGTTGATGAACTTAAGTGTATTGTTCTACATTGTGAAGTATTTTCATACAGGTTTACCCATCTTTTATTATTTTTTTTAATCTCTTTTCTGCATTTTCATTCTCTACCCTACTATGAAAAGCCATCAAGTTACTTCCTGAGGAAGAGCACATTGGGCAGCTAAATTAGAATCAGTTAACCACCTCTCCCAACTGTTGTATCATATCGCATCACGTGGCCCTGGTAGCAGGGAAGCAGGGGGAAAGGCTCAATACTGATTTAAAAACGAAAAAAGAAGAGAAAGAAAACCAAAACCAACCACACCCAATACTTTATGTGAAAAAAAAAAAAAAGCAGGTTGATAAATGACTAATTGCACCACTTGGCACCTCTGCTGGCTGAAAGAGACAATTAACTCTTTCTCTTATACAGCATCCCTTGCAGGAATAGGCTGAATTCTTTTTTTCTGATGAAAGACATAAGAACTGCACAGCTGCCAATCCAGTATCTCGACTGCCTCTATGCTGTAGGCTACGTATGTTTTGAAAGTTCAACTAGAAACTTTTCACAGTTAAACTCACAGAAATTTCTTTGTAGAACTGACTTAAACCAGTATCAAGTGTCTTTGACTAAAGAGAACTCACATTCTTATGATAATAGAGATAATTAGCACATGAATGTTGCTAGACCACAGAAGGTTATGAAAGTTCTTGGTTTCCATGTGCCAATATCTAAAAGAGGAACTGGTTTGTTTATTATTTATGAAAATTTGTACAAAAAATGCTCATGATTTAATCGTTTTTCTCATTAAAAATTCAAGAGCAAGAATTTCACAAACTATTTTAAAGAAAGTTTTGGACCCAGTATCAAAACATGAGAAAGTAGCACATTAAAAATAACATTTATGTACTAGCAGTCAAAAAGTTTAGTTTAAAAATGTAATTGAAATGTACGGTATTTAAGTTAAAAGTTTTCTTCAATCAATGTGTATTTCCTTATTTAATGTATAGGAAACAAGAGGAGATGATGAAAAAAGACACTGAGAAAGGCAGAGCAACAGTACAGTTATTTTTAGACATCTAAAACCAGCCTCATCTGCTAGAAATAATGGGATCATTGCACAGCAGGTGAAAACTAGCAGGAAAGTGACTGCAGGGAAGGCATGTCCTCTTGCTGGACTTCAGGTGTTACTGACACAGTGGCCACAAATGCACTTTAAAGCCAAGGAACAGCAGCAGACAAGAGGCAGCTGCAATGGCGATACCAGACAAAACTGTACAAGAAGATAAAACATCAGAAAAAGGGGAGAGCATGGCAGGATATTAATAAAATAGGTTTGTTGGTGGGAAAGAATCATGAGAAGATGATTGCAGTAATGGTGTTAAAAAAGAACAAACCAAAAGGAAACCCCCAAAAGACGACTCAGAAAGTAGAGAAAGTTTCATAATTCAAAGCACACGATGATAAGCATGTAAGCATTTCAGAAGCACAAACAAGGAGGAAAACATGCATGCTATATATTAGAGAGGCAGAAGTATCAGGATTTAGCTAGAAAATGCTATCACAAGGAGCAGAACAAAAAGTCAAAACGTAGTACAAACATCATGAGTCTGGTGAGAGAAAATCAGGTCTGTCACATCAAGAAAAGTGGGGAGATGACTGGGAGCTGGAAAGAACCTAAGGATGAGGTTCCATGTGATTTAACAGCTCACTACTCGCAGAAGAGAAAAGAGCTTTGGCCTCTACTCTTTCCACTGTTTTCCACTCCTTGTTAGCTCCAGAACTCCAGGACCTGGAGTTTCTATCACTAACCTGATAGAAAACTGAGTAAAAAAAGATTAGAGAATCAAAAAAAAAAAAACCAGTCATGGAAGGCTTACAAGTGGCAGAGTCAGCATATGGAAGGAAAGAGTAAGGACTTCCCTCTCATGAGCTCCTAACAGTTGAGCTCTGCCCCTCATGAAACATAAGAAATTCAGCTGTGGAGGAAAGAACCATGAAGAAAACTGAAAAAGAGAGACGTTAGAAAGAAATTCAGCTGTGGAGGAAAGAACCATGGAGAAAACTGAAAAAGAGAGATGCTGGAGAGAACTGGAGAACAGCAGAGTGAGCATCACAACTGTAAGAGTTGTTTCACTGTCCTGTAGCATGTTTATTGAGAGAGTACAGGCAGACTGGTGGTAGGTTAGAAGGAGACAAATTGGGGAATGAGTAGATTATACACTTAATTCTTTGCAAAGATTCTAAGCGCTGGAGAGAACAACCTATTTCATGAAGAAACAGAACACTCTGCTTTGGCTCACAAACACCTGTAAACAGCATGTTTCACCCTGGCACTGCCAACACCAAGCACCGCCAAACAACAAACACTGCTGGTTCTGTTTTCCCGTTGCCTTGAGCCTCATCAGCAGAAGCATTATCCCAACCTTCTTAACTTGGCTTCTGGAAGTCTATACTCTAATGAATCCCTCCTCTCCCTGGCATATTGAAGGTTGAAGGGCTGTAGCACTTTTGCAGCTAATTAGTGGGGGCTCCCTTCCCAGGCATGAGAGCCGTGCCAAGAGCTACACAGAAGCAACTCAAGTGCCACATGTTAAACGTATTATTGCACCAAATTTCTATTTGTGAACAAGAAGATGTACATGATTAAAAGCTCTACTATAGTAACACCTTTGTCATGCAAACATATTTAGTAGTGGACAACCTGAAAGCACAATCGTGAAGCAAGTGGCAGGAGACGGTAACTTTTTATCTTCAAGAACAAAACAAACCAAATAACTGAATTTAAATTGCTGCAACAAACACCTGTTTAACTGGCAAGTCTAACTACTACCCCCCTAATATTTTAAAAAGTAACTTAAATCCCTCATTAAACACTCTAGTGCCAAAAAAAAAAAGACGTAAATAAGATTAATTCAGTGCACAGAAGCTACTCTTAATTTCTTCAACTCAGTAAGCCACTTACTATACGGAACTTCTTCCCATCAGTTCTAGCTATAAAACATATTACTACACTGCACATCTTAGAGAGGAAAAACCCTGAACATGTGCAGACACACACAAACACCACACACAAAATGAAGTGTCCCACTAAGCTCAGCTTGCCAGACTTTTTGTTAGCCAGCTTGAAAGTAAATGTAGGTTGTCTATGGCGAGAGAATGCTGCTTCAGCAGTTCAGAATGAATTTCAAGCCTGTTCTCTGTTTTATCTTTTGTCAGTGTAATGTATTCAACGCAATAGTGAGCTGACAATTTAAATAACTACATTTTAAAACAAACGAAGCATTGATGTTAATGTGTGAAAATGGTCCCAACCCCTGGGAGTCCTGGTTCCCACCATTGTTTACTCTGACAACAGGATATAATTGCTTACTTACTTGGCAGCAAACTTTACCATCTGCTTGCTCGCATGCTGTCCCACAGCCACAAGAGCCTGGATATTAAACTGCTGCTGACGCAGGACTAAGAAACACTGCTTCCCTGAATACAAAGGAAAACAACGCAGGTGTATTAAGGACAAGTTACTCGAGGTCTTTGTGAATGAGAAAAAATGCTTTACTACTTTAATATTAAGCTGAGTGTTTATGGGTGGGTGTGTGTCTCGCTCCTTTGCTGCTTCCCCCTTCCCTGCCTCGCCCCCAGCAAAGAGCTGCATCAAAGGAGTCAGCTCTGCCTGTACACACACCCCCCCAACACTGAGACAAATCAAATAATTCTGTGTCACATCTATAAACAGGTGAACTAATATCCAGGCAAAACAAAAAGTAAAAATCATAACTTTTAAAATATCTACTATTTTTCAACTGCGAGAAGAAAATCATACTTTTCCTTGTTGCTTTGCTCACAACTGCTTTAAGTCTGCTTTTTTTTTAAGAAGTTTTTTTTTCATCTTCTGAAATTAAATCTGTAGAGCTTGTTTTACAAAGCTGTTCTGACAGAAACAGGCTTGATTTTGCACGACGGGGACTAAACCAACAATATTCATTCTATAATACACCACGCATTCAAAATGGAAGAGGAACAAAAGGAGTATTGATTCTGGTGAATGACAAGAACCTAAAAGACCCAAGTAAAAATTCCTGTAAGAGCAATTTATTCATGAGCAGCTTAGGGAAAAAGAAGTTAATAGGAATTAATAATAATTTACAAAGAACATAATGCACTTTATTGACTTTTAAAATTGGTATTTCCAAGTCAACAAAGCTCTTTCTAATCTCTTTAGCTGACAGTTACAATCACTTCATATTTCTCCTCACATCTCTAATAATCATTTACTCCTTAACTTAGATTTAAGGAAATACATTGATTTTAAACACTTCTTCCTCAGAGAGAGAAATTAACAACAAACACTTCATTGTTGTACCAGTATCTGATGAAATACATCAATATAATTTTAATTCCAAGTTCTGCCTCATAACATTATAACATTTCCATTAAAATGGTGAGAATAGAAAGAAGCAAGAAGCTTTGTTATAGATAGCTATTTCCCAGGTATTGTTGACTTAAGCCTATAAAACATTAAAACCAGCATATATCTCACTTGAACACTGACACTAAAAAGCTAGTTGCAGTTTTCATTTGTAATTATGTAAATTACCATTCCTGACACATAGTTGCAGATAATTTAAACAGTATCAGAAGATAAATACAGAACATTGACATACAATCTGATGGAAAGAAAAGCAAACACATAAAGCTAGTACAAAATATTATTAAAAACTAACATTGCAATTATTGGAAAGAACTAACCTTGTGCTATGATTGTGATTTCAGAAATGCAACAAAATTAATTCCATATTTTCAGAAAGCAGGGTACAACTATTTCTGTATTCTAGAAGCTGCAATATCTAAGTAAAGATGCTAATATTGTATGGATGTACGTATTTTGTACAGGCAAACATTAATCCACAAATTTAAATTAGAAAAGTACAGGCTTCAGATATTAAATAGCCTTCAGTGGTATAAATGCCTGTGTTTCAGTCAACAAAGTCAACAAAGTACAATTTTTCCATAGGGCACAGTATGCTAAGTTTCTTCGGAGAAACCAGGCATATCTCCCATCCTTGACATCACAGTATTTCTTACTTACAATGTGGTTTGACACAGTATTTCCTAGAGTACTGTTTTTGGCTGGGGTAGAGTTGATTTTCTTACAGTAGCTAGTATGGGGCTATGTTTTGGGTCTGGACAGGGTGTTGATAACACAGGGATGTTTTCATTATTGCTGAGCAGGGCTTGCAGAGAGTCAAGGTGTCCTCACACCATCCTGACAGCGAGCAGCCTGGGGGGGCACAAGGATTTGGGAGAGGACACAGCTGGGACAGCTGATTCCAACGCCCAAAGAGCTATTCTGTACCATACAACATCCTGCTCAGTATGTAAAGCTGGGGGAAGAAGGAAGTGGGGGACATTTGGAGTTACAGAGTTTTGTCTTCCCGTGTAACTGTTATAGACATTTGGAGTTACAGAGTTTTGTCTTCCCATGTAACTGTTACATGTGATGGATCCCTGCTTTCCTGGAAATGGCTGAGCACCCACCCGCCCATGGGAAGTGGTGAATTAATTTCCCTGCTTTCCTGGAGATGGCTGAGCACCCACCTGCCCATGGGAAGTGGTGAATTAATGACACAGGGATGTTTTCATTATTGCTGAGCAGGGCTTGCAGAGAGTCAAGGTGTCCTCACACCATCCTGACAGCGAGCAGCCTGGGGGGGCACAAGGATTTGGGAGAGGACACAGCTGGGACAGCTGACTCCAACTGCCCAAAGAGCTATTCCGTACCACACAACATCCTGCTCAGTATGTAAAGCTGGGGGAAGAAGGAAGTGGGGGACATTTGGAGTTACAGAGTTTTGTCTTCCCATGTAACTGTTACATGTGATGGATCCCTGCTTTCCTGGAAATGGCTGAGCACCCACCCGCCCATGGGAAGTGGTGAATTAATTCTTTGTTTTTCTTTGCTTGTGTGCACGGCTTTTGCTTTACCTGTACAGCGAGCAGCCTGGGGGGGCACAAGGATTTGGGAGAGGACACAGCTGGGACAGCTGACTCCAACTGCCCAAAGAGCTATTCCGTACCACACAACATCCTGCTCAGTATGTAAAGCTGGGGGAAGAAGGAAGTGGGGGACATTTGGAGTTACAGAGTTTTGTCTTCCCGTGTAACTGTTATATGTGATGGATCCCTGCTTTCCTGGAGATGGCTGAGCACCCACCTGCCCATGGGAAGTGGTGAATTAATGCTTTGTTTTTCTTTGCTTGTGTGCACGGCTTTTGCTTTACCTGTTAAATTGTCTTTATCTCAGCCCACAAGTTTTCTCACTTTCACCCTTCCAATTCTCTCCCCCATCCCACCAGTGGAGCGCGAGCAAGCGGCTGCGTGGCGCTTAGCTGCCAGCTGGGGCTAAACCATGACACCTAGAAAATAGTATTTGTCTCCATAATTTCAGTCACAAATAATTTAGCAAAACAGGATTGAAGTTTCAGCAATGATGTACTAGGTGTTCAGACAAAAACCACACAGCTGAAGACAGCTACAATGCCACTCAACCAGTATATATTTAAGGAAAAGATAGTGAAATAAATGGAGGGACCTGGTATCACACTGATCAGAAACAAAAATTTGGCAGTTGTCCTTAATCCCAAACACTTGAAGTCTGATCAGTATCTGCATTATAAAAGGACTCAAATCTTTTTGTCATGAGTAGAAGCAGTTGTTTTCATAAGGAACGAGGATGTTTTGTGGAATATAACCATTTCTAATCACACAGAAGATAAGTGATCAAACAGACCTCACTGATAGGAATAGTTAAAATATCACAGCTACAAAGACTGTAGGAGGAAACAGAACTTTTCCCAAAAGAGCTGAAGGCGTGCAAAATAAAGCATCAAAAAGGCAAGCTGTAATCAAATCTAGCTCATTATTAGATGCCTTTCCAGATCAAGAGACTTGGAAAAAGCATCAGAGTGAGAAAAAAATTGGGATTACGGCACATTCTCCATGTGTTTCAAAATATTGACATGGTATTTAAGTGAAAAGTATAATACCAACTTTACCCACATTCAACAGTAAACTACTCTAAGTTTCTATAAAACAAACCAATACTGTGTCCCACAAAAATGCCTAAGAAGATGAAAAGCTTCAAAAGAAATTTGCTTTAAAAGGTCTGACTCAGTCTAATGGAAGGAACTTTTTAGTCACTGAACAAATAAAAGAAGACACCACACAGAGAATCCCATCAAAAGTAAGCACATAAAACCAAACAGGAATGCATTTCCTTCCCTAGATGTACCAAATGACACACAAGACCTTATGAGAGAAAACGATATAAGGAAGGAATTTGTATAAAGAGTAAAAAATGTTTGGTCATATAGATTAATACATTGTTAGTTAGACATATGACAGCAAAGAAAAAACTTTATATGGTTTATTATAATCTTTGGTCCAGTATTTAAACTGCTCTTGGTGGTACTCTAATTTTCAGACATACTATTTTGATGTTTTATAAATCTTTGCATTCATAAACCAAAACCAAGTTCAGGCCTAACATACTGTGCAAGTCCCGGCTGCCTGGCAGAGCCCAGACTGATTTCCCAACTGCTTTTCAACGATAAATGTGATCAGTAGCTCAGGCTGGCTTTAAAATAAGGCCAGAAATAACATTTATTCAATCTACGATAAAAGCCACAGGGCCCCAAGCACTTTAATTTTAGTACAACCCACAGAAATTCCCAACACCCCATTATTTTCACATCCTTCAGTTCATTTCCATCAGGCTTCATGAGTGGCTTGCTATACGAGACAGCTGGATTCTGCAGTTGGTCACATTTGGGCTTTTTTGGTTTATTGGTCAGAACTGGACAGGGTTAAATAAAGGGTATGTTGGTTATTTAGGAGTCAAATTCGAGCTTCTGAGAAAAACTAGTTATTTTTGTGTAAGATTTTCCTGTTTCCTGCAAGACCTTCCTCTTCATAATGGTAGGAATAGTGCCACGGTGTGTGTGGGAAAGGCTAATATTACTTTTTAGACTGAAACATTTGCTTTTCTTGTAAGATTCTTTCCCCCAGAGCTTAAGTAAATAAGCATATGGCATTCCCTAGCAGCATTCCCTGAATGTCAGAATCGTTCCGTGTTGTCAGACCAAGAGGGAACAAGAAGCACAATCAATAAATTGAGAACACTTCATGCCCAGCATCAACTCCTTTTGCTTTCATTCTTCAGGTTGTGTTAAAGAGTTCTGAAAATAAGCACTGTGATTTCATGAAAAGCAATAGTCTTTCCTGAGGTCAAAGGTGAAGGGTGACAAACAGCTGCCTGTAAGTTAATATTGCCATGTTACATATATGTTACTTTGATTGAAGTAAATGCATATATCATGCAAGACACTGTATATAAATGCGATACAGAGAAAGTAATAAACAACCATTGAACTTGATATTGTTTTTAGAAGTCTGCATAGACACCTTTAATATACTAAATTCTGTTAATAGTCAGAACTCTAGCTACAATTGCAAAAGAGAATGCCATAAGGATACCTATATTTGTATACTGATAGTAACATTTAAATTAGATAGTGTGTCTCCTGTCTGAAGAAATTCTTGTAATGACCAAGGCTTCACAGCTTTTGGGGTTGAAAACTTCTATATGTAGCAGAGACTTCCATGTAAGACACTACAGAACTACTGAGGAAATCAAAGAGGAATCCTTAAATTTAAAGATTCTCATACAAATTAAAATGTGCATTATATGTCCGTATTTACACATAGTTCCTAATTTTAACTGACTCCAGTACAGACACTCATTAAGAGGGACATTTTTTTAAGAAAATTAAGCCTCAAAAAGAGAAAGGAATCTGGTGTCCATGACAATATTCTGTACTAGATTCTTGCCCCTAATCTGCATTATTCCAAATTCTAAAACTACTGTTAATTTTCATTCGTTAAGATAATTCCTTTATGCTCTTTTCTTTCAACTTTTGGGAAGACAAAGTGTTTGTATCTCACTACAGAGCTGCCAAACACAACTGAAACCAGTACAACAGTTGTCAGCAACTGATGTCAACTGAGAAGGCCAAAGCCTATTTAAGTTTGCATATGGCAAACTGATCTCCAGAGAGAACTTCTGATTCCAGGGAAGGAATACGGCTGTCAGACAGCCAAGTATGACAGCCCACACTACTGAGAACCTATAAAAGGATTTTCCCTTTGTCTTGTTAAAGAAAGATTCTGTTTCTTATTTTCAGTTCAAATTGATATAATCAGATACTGGTAACTGGAAGTAAAAATTTTGAATTTGTTTTTGTTTCCTGTCAAAGAAAAGGTATAGTCAAAATATTCATACGCAGCAAAATAAATATAGCCTGTTTGACAACTGAAACATTTATAATAAACTGAACACTGAGTGAACACTGAGTAATCAGGTGGCAAAGTTTTCTTGTATGCAAGACAAAACTAAGGGATCACGAAGCCAAAATAAACATTCAGGTCATACTAACAATACAAGGAAATAAAAATAAAAACCCTGGAGGCATCTCACCTTTAGCTCTGCTTGTATGAATTCTGCCACGAACCCAAACCACTTCATCAGCCTTCTCCTCTGTCAAGTCTTTTATTCGAATCAAAACTCTATCTGAATTACAGAAAAAAAAAGAAAGACATTTTAAAACAGTTCCGATTTTTTCAAAGCAAAACATTTTTCACTTTAAACTCTAAATACATTTTCTATCATTGCTAAAATTTTATTATAAATCCAAAACATTAGGTTTTGTATCTACAGCGTAATAGATGTACTGAAAACACACAAGATCCCATTTCCTTTCTCAGTAAATTATACTCGATCAAGTAGTTTTAAATTGGCTCAAGCTTATTGTTTGACTTATAGAGCAAGGTTAAACTGCACTAAAACAAAAGCAAGACTTACTGCAGTTTCACGGATGGCGGAACTCAGCATGACTACACGATTTTTGATAGGACTTCACTGCCCTGCAGTGTACTACCTGCACTCATTAGTCTGAATTTCTGCTAGCTAAGGGATAGCTGCCCTGCTCCACTGTGCAACAAGAAAGTTGGTATGTCCAACACACCAAAACAAAGGCTCAGAGGTGATGTGACTATTCTCTGTATCTACTTAAGTAGGGCGAATATCACTGTAAAATAATTATTAATTCAAAAAAAAAGAGAAAGAAAACATAAATAAATAAATGTGCATTAGAAATTAAAATCTTTGTTTTCATTAAAACAATAGCATTTTGGAGCAACAAGAGTATTACTGCGTAAAACCAGCAAAATTTATTTTAAAAGAGAATCTCTTACAACCTGATCAAGAGCCACTACCATTGTAGGAGCCAGGATTCATCAGAAAGAACCCGCAAATTCTGTGTACCCAAGCAAGCAAAGTAACAATAGGAATGCATGGTTTGAAAAGGACAGATTTTGGATGGTAAAGGCAAAAAAAAAAAAATTATCAAGGAAAATATTTTTAAATACATCAGGACTTTAAACATTGTATGTAACCACTATGAACTGCCAATATGCTGGCTGCATGCCACTATTCCTTGAAATGTACTTGTTTCATTGTGTTTTTCTGTAGATTTTTGGCCAAATGTATTTTTGTGTGGTCTTAAACACTTATAATATCTACAAATAAGCTAGAGGATATACATAGTATTGCACAGAACCTCAGTGGTCCTAACAGCTACACTTACTCATTTATAGTTCGTATGTGTTTGAAAATACTGCTTATTAGACACAAAAAAAGTCTTCAAGGGAGATATTGATCGTTGGGAGTCTCTCCCAACTTGAGATATTCTATGATTCTATGATACGTAACACAAGCAAATTCACTCTCTCTTTCATCACACTTCTTCTATTGTTTCCAAATAACATTCAATTTTCTAAGACACTTCCACTCCAGACTTTTCCCGCCAGAACTTCTCCCCAGTTTTCCTACCCCAGGTTACCATCTGCCGTGCTGGACTCCTTCCCTCTGTCTCTCCATACCAGTCACAGCTTGCCCTGCAAGCCTATTACTCGGCACTGGGAATTTTAGGGGGTTGAAAATGTTTATGAGCTTATGCTCAGGGCAATGTAGTTTTTTCTTCACAGACACACATCAAAACCAGAACAGAATGAAAGTGCATGGAGAAATGTGAGAGGAAATCGACTCAAGTATATTAATAATATGTGTGTGTGTATGCATGCACTGGGGAAGGGAGAAAGGGGAATAAAGACGTTATCACTTGCCAGCAACTTCTGATGTTTAAACTTTATCAGTATAGCACTAACGGAAACACGCAACCAGCACAACCCCTAAGCTTTATCACTTCTAAGAGTCTGATATTCAGATAGTTAAAATTACCTCAGTCAACTTAAAACTGTATTGTTAGAAACTTAAACATTTTCCAGGCACAAGCATAAAGAGAGAATGAGGTGTTACCCTTTTTATGGATCCTTAGTGTTTCAGGAACCATCTGCACTAGACAAATATTTTTTAAAGTCTATTGGATACATAATGGTTCATGTTTCATCAAGACTAAACAAGACACATTTAACACAAAGATTTTTATGTGGTATGAATTATTGAAAACCGTTTCACCTTTCATAAAAAGGGTAATAAAACAATATCCAAAAAGAGACACCATAAAGTCATTTTTTCCAACACCAGATCACAGAATCACAGCATGGCTGAGGTTGGAAGGGACCTCTGGAGATCATATGGTCCAATCCCCTGGTCAGGGGCCACCTAGAGCCAGTTGTCCAAGATCACATTCTGATAGGTTCTTTTAATATCTCCACGGAGGGAGACTCCACAACCTCTCTGGGCAACCTGTGCCAGTGCTTGGTCACCTTCACAGTAAAAAAGTGTTTTCTGATGTTCAGAGGGAACCTCCTGTGTTTCTGTTTGTGCCCATTGCCTCTGGTCCTGTCCATGTGCTCCACTGAAAAGAGCTGGATGTAGCAACTGTTACATCACTTTGTTTCCCTCCTTCAACACGTCCCAAAGCTTGGCTTCTTTTCTTCTCATTTCTAAAATGCCAGGAGTTTATAGTAACAACTACACTTGTTAGTGTAAGCAATTGTCATTCATTTTTTCATCCGACCAACATACTGTAGCTCAAGTCTTCCCTCTGTACTCTCACATATCATTTCACCTGGAATTGCTTTCAGTTCATTTCTCTCTCTTCCACGATAAAAACGAAGCTCCTTGATCTCACCTTTAAGGTACTCTCACCATGCTCTTCAGAGGACCACCTACTTGTTCTTTCACAAATGTGAGCTACACTTACATTTTCTGTCTGCTTGCCACATACACTTACAATTAAATAATGCAAAAATAAAAGCTGTTTTAAACCATGCTACACTTGCAGTGAAGACAAGGGAACAAAGATTTTAAACAAAGTTCAAACAAAACACCCCATATGTCTGAAATTACACTTCCAGCCCCAATTCAATATTCATGCTATCTCACCTTCACTGCCAATTTGAATCACATTTAAGGGGAAACTAAATTTTTTTGTTTCCTTAGCACAACCTCTTCTTTTCAACATACTAAATATCATTATCTTTCTCTCGGAACTCTAACCTCTTCTAAACATGGGAGGAGAGGATAAAAGCCCAAAAAGCTGTGTGGGTTATACAAGACAAAATCACTTTTCCACCCCCAGACCCCCATTCCCTGCCTGTCACATCAGCCTGTTTACTGAGTTCATTTATCTTGCATCATGGAGTTTTGAACAGCACGATCAATATTTCTGCTGTCTCTGTGAAGTTCCAGCATCTTTACGATGTTGGATAAATTTGAAAAAGAGAAAAGTTTAATAAAAAAACCCCAAAGCCAAAAGCAGTACAAGACGAAAGCAGCTTCCAGGGAGGGCAGATGAAAGTCATGGGGCTGAAGGGAGAAAAAGGGAAAGGCAAATGGAGTTTTACTAGCAATCATAGCCTTAGGCAGGCAGGAAGGACTAAAAGACATGATGTAACTGGAAGTGAGAACATCAGATAGCCAGGGCAGCCAGAGCTAGCAGAAGACTGAAGTGGGCCAAGAATGAAGGCACAGGTGTGTGTGAGATCAGTAAAGGAGGGTGGAACACCTATGCAACAACTTTGTGAACACATGAAAAGGGTTTTAATGTGCCTGCAGAGGAACAAGAATCTATGAGAACGGCAAAAGGGCAATAAGGCAATCCCTTGGAAAGGGAGAATAATATGTTCTGCATTCTACGCTTTTTAACTTCCCATGTCCAGCCAGTGTCCTCAGGAGAGTGCAGTTACTACAGCCAGCCTAAAAGCAACACTGCTGCAGACATCCAACTGAGTCCCTACCCACCTCTGTGCTGTCTGCTGGCTCCAGTTACCAGATGGTATGTGGATCTGCACATGTCATACCACAGTTCAGTACTTGGACTTAGAAATGGCATGTACCCACACAGGCTTCAGAAATAAACAAGATTAATACACCGCAGACAGATGGGAACACCCACATTAGTGCTTCCCCCCAACCCTCTGCCCCAAGCAGTAGTTGCTCCAAGACACTCCATGCACGCAGAATACTTTGGGGAAAAGCAGATGCTACTGATGCCGAGTGATGACTTCACCCTCCCGTGAGTCCTTTGATAAGAGCTCTCCTTGGCAGAAACTACTAAATCTTTACATAAGAGGGCACTACTCTCAAGAAAGGGATTAGGCTGATCTTGAACTTTTTTATTACAGGCATTTTGGTTTTTTTTGTTACCTAACTTTTGTGTTCTGGATAACCACCTTCTAAAAAACGGAACAGCAGATGTTATAGGTTGTATTTTACGCCCAATGGAAAACCTACTCAATCTTGTCCATATACTGGTTGAGACTTTTATTTTTTTAAAACAAGAATTTGAGGGGGCTCAAAAGATCTAAACAGATCAAGGGGACAACAGATCTAAACACGGCACTCAGCCTTTTTCATACCATTTCTCAGGGCTTTCGCCATTTATTTAATAACATACTTTGTTTCTGCACAGCATTTTTGAGTGTCTCTTTTGAATACGAGACAGTTGGCACAGTAGACTGTCTCCATGAGAGTAGGATTTGATCCACCATCTCAATCTGCCAGCTCAGGTCTCCCACACAGTTGTTTGCTATGGGGTGTGAAACTGGCAGAAGAAACACAGCATGCAGAAACTCTAGTGAGCCAAGTGCCATCACAGGAGAGCGCAGGAAGAGGAGATCCAACAGGGCAATCTTTCAGCCTACAGTGAGCACTGCAGGTTGACCAGTCACACGCTAACTTGGAGAAGTTACATTTTTCTTAATATTATACCTCTTAGGTTGTGACTGCTTCTCCTCCTGGCTTGTATCAGGAATAGTGTGGCCAGCACGACTGGGGAAGTGATCATCTCCCTGTACTTGGCACTGATGAAGCTGCATCTCGGGTGCCGTGTTCAGTTTTGGGCTCTTCACTACAGGAACAACATTGAGGTGCTGGAGCATGTCCAGAGAAGGGGAACGAAGCTGGTGAGGGGTCTGGAGAACAGGCTTGAGCAAAGGAAGCTGAGGGGAGACCTTATCGCTCTCTAGAGCACGTTGTAGAGAAGTGGGGTTCAGTCTCTTCTCCCACGTAACAAGCGTTAGTACAAGAGGAAATGGCCACAAGTTACGTCAGGGAAGGTTTACACTTGATGTTAGGAAAAATTTCATCACCAAAAGGATTGTCAAGCGTTGGAACAGGCTGCCCAGGGAAGTGGTTTAGTGACCATTCCTGGAGGTATTTAAAGGAGGTGTCGATGTAGTGCTGAGGGACATGCTTTAGTGGTGGACGCAGCAGTGCTAGGTTGATGACTGGATTTGATCTTAATCGTCTCTTCCAACCTAAACAATTCTAAGTTTCTATGGCTGCAGACCAATTTATGGACTGTTATGTAGTTACACATAACTATGGACGGCTGTGCTCCTGCCCCTTCCAGCAGTGATCAGACCTCTACCCAACTTTTTTCACCTTTGCTAAACTAGCTAAACAAGTTGTTATTATTAGCATGTTGAAATGGATCAGCAGAAGACCCAGTATCAGGAAGAGGGAGACCACAACAGCCAGCAGCCGGGCAAGCTTACAATGTTATTTCAACTTTTGTTCCCTTTCTTTGACAGCTAGTATGTATTTTATTCATTAATGACTATTTATACAGTCTCTAGTGATTTTCTTTTCCCGTTATATTCCTGACATAATGTTCCCCTTCAGCTGGTTTCAACCTATGATTGCTTTTGTGGCTCCTCCTTTTCACTATATTCTGCATTTCTCTTCTCAAGAGAGGTCAACCAAAACAATCATTCCGATGAGAAAAAAATCACCTTACCACAGATGATGTTCCTTTTTTACATTTCACCATGAAGAAGTTAAGAGAAGGCAGTCTATTACCCTCCTACATCCCTGTTTCATGCACCGAATAATATGAAGATTAATATTTCTTGGGATGTCAGCCTGGGATATATTGTCTAGCTGACAAGTCTTTCTGAATCCCAATTCCCTATCAGTAGAAAATTAGGATTTCCTGAATCCACAGTGGTGTGAATAATGTTAAAACCCATAAATATTAATATATAATATTAATGGATTTGGTGCTTATATGCAGGAGTAATGAAGGCTGCAAAAGCAGAAAGATATCCTACCCAATCAGAGAAACCTGTTGCAGCAAGTCATGGAACTTACTCCAACGAAATAAAAAAATTGACATCTCAGAACTCAGTATGTTATAAATAATAATTTAATCCAAAATAAAGTCAAGCCCGCAGTAATGGACAGAGACAAAAACTGACAAGCCATGTAGGGCGCGGTCCAGGCAAGGGCAAAGATTGAGATTCCTTAACCTTTCTGGACTCAGCTCCAATATCCAACCGCACTCAGGATTTTTTTTCCTTCTATCTAATCAGAACTTCCTGTATTCCAACTTGTGACCATGACCTCCTGTCCAATTACCACACACCTCCAAGCGTCTGGCTTTTATCTTCTCTACACCCTCCCATTAAGTAGCTTTAAACTGTAATAAGGTCACCTCACAGCTTCCTCTTCTGCAGGCTGAACAAGCCCAGCTCTCTCAGCCTCACCTCAGAGATCCCAGGCTCCAGTCCTCTGTGCAATTTGGTAGCTCTCCAGTGGACTGGCTCCAAAACACTAATGTCTTCCTTGCACTGGAGAGCCCAAAACTGGACACAGCACTCCAGATACAGCCTCACAAGTGCCAAGTGTATTCAAATGAAGGGAAGGAATGGCAGCAGGATTTGAATGAAAAAATTTGGTAAATGATTTCCCAAACAAGTACTGAAGATATCAAGTACATAACTTTTTTTTTTCCTTCTTTTTCCCCCCGCTTTTTAAAATTTTTGTTTTTTAACTGACCTGGTTTCTCTTGGGACTGTATCATTGATGACACTCCATATCTTTCCTTAGCATAATCCTAAAATGGAGGTGAGAAACATATATCAAAGAAGCATACACAAAAAGACGATCAAAATCATTATAGTTAACTGAAGTAATAAAAACAATTAGCTATAATATTGAAGTCACGAAATTGTGTTCTAGACTCTTAGAGATAGACAAGTGAGAGAAGATAATTGTGCCCTGTAAGGAAAAGAAAATTCCAACAGCAAACACGCACTAGGATCAGTATCTGCTACATAGTAGTTAGTGTGAATACCTTTATAAAGAGCCTACTCCTGAAAAAAATCTGAGTCCTACATAAAGAGATCCATTGCTAATTATTTCATTCCCATATTCAGGCACAGAAATCCAGCAGATCACTCAACTTATTACAAACACAATCTGACACAATCTGTTAGGCAAGACACAGGGGGGATGCAGCCTTTTCATCAAAAAGATCACAATTCTGGTTTCCCAATTAAGCCAACTCATTTCCAAATTAAAAAAAAAAAAAAAACATTTATTTATTTTATTCTGTTCAATATACGAACCTAAGTTAATTCTAAACACTTTATTTGGCAGGAGGTGTGTCTGTTTCTCTGCTTTTGATGAATCGTGGCCTATGGACAATTTTACAGAATCCACCTATACTCAGAATCCCTTACTGTTGATGCATTTTTGGCCTTTCAACAGCAAGCAAAATCGATTTATAACAAATGAATTGCTGGTCATTATTAATACTTATTTAGTTTTGTTTGTTTCTTGAAGCAATACTGGCCTACAGTGTTTCAGCACCGATCCATGACCTTCAAGCACAAGACAGAAACAGCTGCCAGGCTAGCAGAAGCCACCAGTGCCCCTGCTAATGGGGCAGCTGCCCAGATGTTGCTGGAGGGGACTGCAATGGGGAAAGAGGACAGGGACAAGGCTGTGCCGTTTCTCATGGCTCAGGCAGGGCCTCCTCCACCTGCAAACGAGGAGATGGCACTGCAGCAGGGCTCCACTGATGCTGTGTGACAGGAGAGGGGCTGAGCTCTTCCTTCAATGAATCACACAGACTGTCCAGGCACGGCGAAGGGGGGAGGTGGACAGACAGGGCAATACAATCATAGAATGTTTAGAGTTGGAAGGCACCTTAAAGATCATCGAGTGCCAACCCCCTGCCCCGGGCAGGGACACCTCCCACCAGACCAGGTTGCTCCAAGCCCCATCCAGCCTGGCCTGGAACACCTCCAGGGATGGGGCAGCCACATATCTGCCCTCAGGCCCAGCCAACCCCCCTTCCCTTCAGGCCCGGCCTCCCCCCCCTGCAGGGCCCGCTGCCGCCTGCCCCCTCAGCACCGGCCCCTCGGGCGGCTCCAACCCCTGCCTAGGCCGGACCCTGCCCCTGCCCCTTCACGGGACGGGGAACCTCGACGCCGCGCCCGCACCCTCCCTGCGGAGACCCACATCGGCCGCCGACGAATCCTCGCTCTCCGGGCGGCGGTCCTGGCCCTGCCCGCGACCGGCGGCGCTCGGCATCCTGCTAGCCTGGCCTACCACCCGGCACGGCACGGCACGGCACGGCCACGCCGCTTCCGCCCGCCCGCCTCTCGCGAGAGCGCGGCGAGACCCGGGGTATCGCGAGAGTTGGGCCGCCCCCTCAGCGCGGGCTCCTCCCTCCCTTTGCACGGTCTGAGGGAGGTGTCGCTTCGGGCGGGGCTGCCGTTTGCCACCCTCACCTCCCCTCGCCTCAGGGGGCGAGCAGTGGCCGGAAAAAAACCGGTCGTTATCACCCCCGGCCTGGCTGGTGCCTCCAGCCCTGCCCTGACGCGGAGGGGAAAGCTCCGTCCCGCTTGGCAGTCTGGCACGTTACGGCCTGAGGTAACGTGTTGGACTGCGAGGTGGCTCTAACTGACACACTCGGCTTGGTAGCCGGACCAGAGTACACTTTTGTTCTGTCTCATCAGCCAACTTGGCTTGCCAGTGCTTGCCCTTACAGGGCAGTGGTCATCCCCCTGTAGCCAACTTGGCTTGCCAGTGCTTGCCCTTATAGGGCAGTGGTCGTCCCCCTGTACTGGTGAGGCCCCACCTCAAGTGCTGTGTCCAGTTTTGGGCCCCTCACTAAGGGAAAGACACTGAGGGGCTGGAGCAGGTCCAGAGAAGGGCAATGAAGCTGGTGAGGGGTCGGGAGAACAAGTCCTGTGAGGAGCCGCTGAGGGAGCTGGGGGTGTTCAGGCTCAAGCAAAGGAAGCTGAGGGGAGACCATATCCCTCTCTACAACTCCCTGAAAGGAGGGTGTAGCCAGGGGGCTTGGTCTCATCTCCCAAATAGCAAGCACTAGTATAAGAGCAGGGGGCTTGGTCTCATCTCCCAAATAGCAAGTAATAGTACAAGAGGAAATGGCCTCAAGTTGCACCAGGGGAGGTTTAGGACGGATACTAGAAAAAAATTCTTCACAGAAATGGTTATCAAGCATTGGAACAGGCTACCCAGGGAAGTGGTGGAATCTTCATCCCTGGAGGTATTTAAAAGATGAGTAGACGTGGTGCTGAGGGATGTGGTTTAGTGGTGGTTTTGTCAGTGTTAGGTTTTGATGATTGGACTCGATGATCTGAAAGATCCTTTCCAACCTAGACAATTCTGTGATTCTGTATCCTGATAGCAGTTTAGTCTCCTGTCCCCCTGCCAATCCTGCTGTTTATTATTAGTTAGCTAAAACCCAAAGTAGGTGTGGTAATTTGGGGAGAATGAACATCAGTGCAAATCCAGGTGTTTCCCTGCAGCTGGGTGCTTAAATCAATGCTGCAGTATTAAGGCCAGGGCTGGCTGCAGGTGCCAGCTTTTAAATGACAGCAATCACAGTTGCAAGCAGCTGTTGAATCCTACAGCCGTAGATTGTTTATTTTGTGCAGGCCGAGAAGAAGGAGTTAGCTGTCCTGATTTAAATTGCAGTTTTGAATTTTCACATTTGACTAGCTAATCCCTCTTGCGGTACCGATTAGAGTTCTTCGTTTCCTGTCCTACAGTTGTTTGTTTTACAGCACTTTGTACTGCATTGGCTCAGCGTCTCTTCTCGTGGGAATCCCCTTGCAAAGTTCCCCTTCTGCCTCTGTCTCAGAGAATTATGCACTTCACCATAAGACCACATAGCTTTCACAAAATCCTTTCTTCTCATGCAAAAAGACTGTTGCACAGAATTACGATCCAGTAACAGAGAAGGCAAATCACGGTCAGTTTTCGTACCTCCTCACCACAAGAAACAAAAGTTCTGATAGTAGGGTATCATGTAGTGTACTTAAATGCTAATGTAACGGTAACAAAACACGTGTTTTTTTAGCAGCGTGTCAGTTGTGTCATTTCTGTTACCTGTCACTTAGAACACAAGGCCGAGCAGAACCACTGCTGAACGTTAACTAACAGACAGATGCAAATCTTATGCCTCACCACAGAGGAGACAGTACCATCTGTACGACAGAGTGTTCTGTAATTCTCGGCATTTCACTGGCTTTGCTGTGAAATTCAATCAAAACAAAACAACCCCGTAACCCTTATTTCTATACTGGGAGCCAGCCGACAGTGACTAGCATAATGAGTATTTCCTCTGGGACAAGTAACCTAAAGGTGGTTCTGAAGGAAGAACCCTTTTAATATAATGAAGGTATTAATTGCAAACAAAATATGGCCATGTAAAGGGCACTGTAGCTAATTATTCCATTGCTGGACTTTCAGAAGCATTTTCCAGAGTTCATGCTCTCAGGTAATTTGTCCACAGTCCCTTTGTCTTGCAGTGCAGAAAGTCTTTTTGAACAAAATTCTGCAGTACAATGAAAACAGAAAAATTAACTAATTTTAGGAAGAATTACTGACTAGTTACTTCATATTTGGTAAAATAGACCCCTCAAAATTCTCCACTTAATTTGGGTCAGCAGCAAAAATTTACCTTTCCATATCCACCTCGCTAAATTTATGACAAATGTGTTAAGAAAGCAAAATAGTACGGGCAGATGAGGTAGCTCATCTGCTGCCCCTTCTGTTTCATTGCACTATTATTGAAAATCGTGTAATTGGGGCAGTACCTGCAGTGAACCTTGGAGTGATAAGTAGGAGCAAAGCCGATGCTGGGCCCGGGTGGGAGGCGGAGGGGCCGGGGGACCTGCTGGGCGGCCAGCGCTGTCCCCTGGGCCTTCGCTGAGGATTACCAAATGGAAATGACATCACCCGCAGCCAATCGGGGGGGCCCCGGGGGTACAGCTGGATGGAAGCCATATTCCACTTAAGTAACAAGACATGACATACCATGTGCTAATGCTAAATAATTTATCCCTCAGGCATATAGTGAATTGCAAAGCCAAGCTGAGGCCTGGTCAACAGTTTGTAGTTTAAATTAAAATTGGCTTTTCCATCGTAAAGGGAGGGAGGGGGTTGTCAACTGTTGTGATCAAAAGTGGAATGCAGAAATCTGTGGAGGGAGGGGGTTGTCAACTGTTGTGATCAAATGTGGAATGCAGAAATCTGTGGG
>NW_015090831.1:5419718-5464961 GCF_001431845.1 Calidris pugnax | reverse complement strand
CTCCTTCTCTATTTAACATGCAGGAAAAATCTTAGAGCAGGTTTTAAGTCACAGTGAGTAATGATATGTCTTTGAAACTTAGGTGTTAGCAGCTGTAATATCCTAAACTGAAGCTATTCCAAAATTTGGTCAGGGGCATTTCCATAGCAGATATGTAAATATGTCTCATTAGGAATTAGAAAGCATTTGCTTCTGTGTAGGCTAAAGATCTCACTCAGTCAGCCTCTCTTCTAGATGGTTTGAGCTAGCAGTTCACAGAGGCTGGATGTGATGTTAACCACAGCATTTCCTAGCCTGCTGTTGGATACTGGAGCTCTCAGCGTAGCCTTTTCAACTCAGTGAAGTCAAAGTCAAACCTTTGACATACTTCTATTAAAATAGTAGTCACCACCTTCCGTAATCTATCCTTACATAGCACTTTAAAAAAACGGTGGCTCAAATAGTCTTTAATCTTCCAGTGTACTATTGATCAAGAAATGAACAGTTAAAATATACACCATGTTAATGAGAAGGAGATAGGAATTGCATTTAAGTTATTTTAGGGTAAGAAATTAAAAGGACCTCTGGCCTATGGAATAATTGAGAATATATTTACCTAGTCGCTACGTGTTTGGCTAGTTAAAACCCAGAGAGCATGAAATGGTACAGAGTTAAAAGGAGCATGTGGAAAAAAATACAAAACAAATTGGTAGTGTCTGTGAAAGGTCTTCAGGGAATTCAGCTTTATTGCCACAATAGTACACTTCCCAGTATGCAATTACTTGTTGTCATGGAAAGGGATTTTGAAGATTTCTCTTATTTTGCAGCATCCAAAATTAAGTAAGAGGTTGCATTTGTTTTTTCCTTTCCATATTTGTTTACTTATCTAGGTTCTTGTATGATTGTCAGGCCAGTATCCAAGTTCCCCTTAGATAACAAAAAGAGAAAAAAAAAAGAAGCCACTGAAAATATGCAGCAGCAGCTAAAAAATGAATATGTTATTTATTTTTTAAGTTATGTAAGTTCATAGTGCGCATTCTGTGATAGGGAAAGCTCTTCTATTAATAATTTTCAACCTTGGCAAAAATGCATTTTTGTAGTTGATCATTCTTTTTTTACTCAAACATTTGTACAATGAGTAACAAAGCTTTTGCATCTAAATCCAAGTAGGAACAGAATTTGGCAAATCTAATTCCTTCCTGGATTTTCGCAGCTCTACTTCCTTTAGGAAGTTTTTAGTCAATGGGAAACAAAGGCTTATTGAAAGGATTAAAGTTACAACTATTCTCTTTGTTTTAGAGCTTCAATCATGGTTTTCCTCTAGTAAACAACATTTGCAATTAATAAAACTTCTAAAAAAACAGGAACTTTGGGGAAGTACGTGCTTATGATAAGCAGCAGGATTTCTTTTAACAGAACTCTATACAAAGGTGTAGTCTTTTTAAGTTAAGACAATGATAACAATTGAGTTTCTCAATGCATTTTAAAAGTGTTCCTTCTGATAAACACAAGACAACACGCTCTACAGTCAGGGATGGGTGATACATTTAAATAAGATATATCTAGTCAACAGTTTATTGTGTCCCAAAATGATTTTAAATAGCTGCAAACAACTCACATTTCATATCATGCATAAACCTAGTAATCATGTCTTACACAATGAAATATCTATGCCCATTGGACATACACTACTGCATATATTTATGAACTATTACCCATAAATTGTTTATTGTTTCCTTTATATGATGCTTGAAAGGCATTTGGATAGCAGTTATCTGTGCATGAATAAGAACACATGGAATATTTAATCTTTATAATTTATCTTTTACTGAGTTTATGTCATGAAATACCTTATGAATATTTTCATGTCGATGTCAGCTATATTTTTCTTACTCGCTTCATGTATTTGCTCCCAAGGAATTATCTTCTGTCAAGAGGTAAACTGAGGGAAACGTCATAAGGTTGTGGACGGCCTTCCCTGGAGGGCAGTGTGGAGCTGCAGGATGGTTGGGACTGGCCGTTGCAAGAGACATTTCATGAACAGCTCAACTATTGTTCTCACCCAAGTGTCCAGTTCTTTTTCTGGGGTGGCTTATGTCCAAAGGGTGCTGAAAACAGCAATCTGGAAAATAAAGGATCTGCAGTTCTGACTGGCCCCTTAAGCGCAAGCGCATTGTTGTTTCCTACATGCCATTTCTCATTTACAAAAAAGCATCTTGAGCCGTTGTCCTTCCCATGATAATTTTTACACTTTTATCTCACATGTAGGCAGATCTTTTCCTTCATTTTTTTTTTGAGTAAATCTTCCTGTGAACTGAGGGTATCTTTGCTAACCTCTAACCCAGAGTCCATTTCTGATGAAGTTATAAACCTTTAGAAACAGAAGGTTTTAATGGGTATCCTGACTCAGACTTTATTTCAGTGGCAGGAACAGTGCTCTGTTATCAGTAGAATGTGACTCAGGCACCAACAGTAAATCTGATCTTTGAGATCATCCATTAAGAGTAAATGTTCTTTGTTGCTGTCTGAAACAAACAAGAAACAGAGACGAGTCATCTAAATGATTAAATGTGACACAGAGGATGTTAAGTACTATTTTTCAGACATTTCTCTACAGCAATCATGAGCTATTTTGTAAATAAAGTGTGGTACTGTTTAAGGGTGCTACAGCAGACATTCTGCATGTATACACTGAATCAGACTGTGAAGATAGTCACATAGAAATCTGTAGGTTAGTGTAAATGGACAGACTGATTCCTAGAGGAAATAAGCGTTAGCATGAGAACAACAGCTGAACTAAAATCCCATAAGCCAGGAAAAACAGCTACACAATTACACTAACAGGTGGTTGGTTTCAAAACAAATTTCAAGGTCTGACAGCTCTGTGCACCTGCTTTGAGCTGATTTCTTTTAAGGACTTGGATTTGGCATGAACCATTGATAAAAACCATAATTCTCTGTGTCTGAGAAAAGTCATCATTACCATATAGTGATGATAAACTACTAAAGCCTGCTAAAAGTAGTACTTAGCCAAAAGGTAATATGGGTCATTCTGCTCACTCTGTCATTAGACCTAAAGCTTTTCTCCACCACAGTCTTCAAGAAAACACCGTTAGGGTCAGACTTCTCCTTCTGTAAACTGAGATAATTCCATCTCACTGGGGTGGTGCAATTTCAGCCTTCACCTTCACCATTAAAAGAAAAATCAACTCTTAATTGATAGGGGATTTTGACAAAGATATTCAGCAAATTCTGTTACAAAGGTTGTACTCTTTTAACTGTTAGCATTTCATTTGGGGAGGTTTTTTCTTTGCTTAGAATTATTCTCAGTTTATAGGCATTTTTCGTGAGTTTTGGACAAAAGAAGGATGGTAATTTTCATTCTCGGGGGAGAAATCCATGTTTATATCATTTAAAAGTCTGTACTGCTTGTCCTTTGTGGATGACTCCCACATGTCAGTAAGAAATGTCAGAAAGGGTGGGTGTCAGGAGGATGGGGCCAGTCTTCGTTCAGTGCTGCCCAGTGACAGGACAAGAAGTAACGGGCACAAACTTGAACATAGAAAGTTCCATCTAAACGTGAGGAGGAACTTCTTTACTGTGAGGGTGGCAGAGCCCTGGAACAGGCTGCCCAGGGAGGTGGTGGAGTCTCTGTCTCTGGAGGCATTCAAAACCCACCTGGACATGTTCCTGTGCAACCTGCTCTGGGTGGACCTGCTCTGGCAGGGGGTTGGACTAGATGATCTCCAGAGGTCCCTTTCAGCCCCATATCATTCTGTGAACAGATTGATAAATGTAGCATTTTGGGTAGAAGTTACTTAGTTTCTACAGAATTGAAATGCAAATTTCAGAACAGTCTAAATACCTAGAAAATCAAGTCCCTCTAATTTTCAGGTAGCGGGATTACATACAGTGCCCAGTTTATCACATCTTGGTAAGATTAGGGTCTTCATTTTGAACACCTCGTCTTGCAAACCTAACATGTCGTGTTTTTATGTGATGCAATCCTGAGTTCTAGAAATGTGTTTTATTAGTTTGTTCTAGAGGGAGCAGGAAGAATATGATGCCAATTTTCAACTCTGAGCAACTAGTGTGATTAAACGATATGTGTTACCTACAGCCTAGTGCCTTCTGGCACACTGGTACATGACCTGTACACTATGCAAACTGCTTTCCACCCCTGTACTTCCTCTCCTCTTGTCTGTTGTGCAAAACTTCTAGGCATTTATAAACTTCATGGTCTTCAAGATTGTGAGGGGTGCATGCAGAACTGCTAGTTTAGTTCTTTATCTATCCGTGAGGGTTTCTTCTCCACCTTTTACTGCTTTTTATAAAGCACAAAATGGTAAATGTATGGTTCACAGCCTGTACCAGAGAAAGATAAGCAGGGTGATTAACCTAGCATGTCCCATCTCCTTTTTACAAATGAAAATGCAAATCTACATCATAACAGTTTTTTGTTTTAGCTGTCCTTCATTCAAAATGACTAAATACATTACCTGACAGCAGGGGATTTTTTTGCTGAAGATTCTGTTTCTCAGACCTTGATAGATTACTCCTTTTTTTTGAATCATTGAGATAATTCCTGTTAATTTTGCTTGGCTGCTGCACGATTTAACTATGTGACTGCCAAGGTCTGGCTGTTAGTTTTTCATATTTTTGTAGTTGCATTCCAAATTCCATGATCTGTAAACTTGAACCCATCTAATGGAAAATAATATATGAAATATACTAAGTTACACCTTGTGAAACAGACTTAAAATGTACATCTTTCAATTTGCTCTATCAGTTTTCTAGGTTTGCAGTGGTTTTGCCTTTGTTGTAGTTAGCCAGCTAATAAAGACTGAGGTGACCTTTTTTTTTTGGGTTATCAACTTAAGACAGACACTAGGACACAGCCAAAATGTCAGCTGCCTTCCTTGAGGAGGAGGAATTAGCAAAGTTGAGTATTAGGTTCAAGAGCTGGGTGCCAGGTTTTATCACTTGAAGGATCAAGCTACAGAAAAAAAAAAAAAAAAAAAAAAAAAAAAAAAAAAAAAAAAAAAAAAAAATCATGTGGGTGAAGAACCTGAGGATCTGCAAAATTTCCCTAATAAATATCTAACAGAACCAGGATGATAGTCTCTTCTACCAGTGAGCTAGTAGAGGCTGGCTGCCCACAGTAGTGTCTTAAGGTTTAGCTTCTCTGGTAACCTGCAATTCCACCAAATTAAGTTCAATGTGAAGCCACACCCTCAGTCTGAACTACTATAAATGCAGCCCTGTCCATTTTGGACAAAGTCATCAAGGTGAGCCAAGCTCTGCCGTTTGTTTAATCCAACCTGGCTGACCGTACTTGAAGCACAACGGGAAATGCTCTCATGAACAGGCAGCATAGATAAGGGTTAGCAATTTCCACTGAAGTGTAACGTGATGAACAATTGAGAAAGAGCCAGTGGGCAGTAGCTTGTACGGTACAGCTGTTTGCAAAGGCATGTTTGTCTGTAGCGTGAATCATTCTGAGAAGATGTGCATCTTTCTGCATTTAGAGCCTACCGCTACGCTTACTGCACTGCTATGACTAACAGTTTCTTTATCCAGTATGAAGGCTGCTTAGAGTTGTGCTGTATTCTAATATATGGGTACATTTCAACCTGCTATGGAGTGATCCTTTGTCACTTTCTTAGAGTGTGGCTCTCAGTTTTTCAGAAGGTCAGGACATCTCAGGGCTAAGCTTTGAATGCTTTTTTCAGAGACCTGACTGTTGAAGATTTTAAATGGAAAGATTTGACCCACTTTGGAGAGGAGGAAGAACAAATAGAACTGGAAGTGGGAAGGTCACCTTTAATAGCACATGAACTAGTTCTTAACAGGCTTTACAATTGCTTTGTTTCTTCCTCTCCTAGTGCCGTAAACATGACTAGCCAAAGGAAGACCTTAGAAAACAACTCAAGGAAGCTACGAAGGCTGTTGAGAAAGCAAAGAAGCCAGCTGGACCGGTTAGTGTTAAACACTACATTTTCTAACGGTTGTAGTGGATTAATTTTTCCACATTTCTCAGTAGCTACACGTCACATATTTTGAACCGGTACAGTGAAGCAAGTGAGGGCATTCTCATACAGAAAGCTTACTTTTTAATGCATAATAATAGGCTGGGCTCTATTTGTACTCTTCCTAAATCCCTGGTAAATAGACAGCTGCTTAATCCAAGGTTGAACAGAAGAGGAGCATTTTAATACGTCCTTTTTGCACTTAGAGTTTAACTACTGGGCTTTCTTCTAAAAGAGACCCTCTATTTTTCTTGATTTGGGCACAATTACTAGAGCAAGCACTTTTTTCAATGAATTGAGAAATACGTGGTTTTTTTACGTAATGTCAAAATTCTCAACTTTATGCTTAGGAGTCTGTGTTATTTAGAGGGAATGTTGACTTGCTAGTGGTTTGTGATATTTTATATTTGAAGAATCAAGGAGATGGGATAATATTGACAAGTCGTAGGTTAAACCTCTTAGTGAAAATAAGTTTGTAAGAATCAAATCTAACTCTTCTTAGTTTGTGATGTCTAAAAAAGGTGTTGGGACGAGGAAGTACACTTGATGAATGCAGGTGGTATATTTGTGTCTGTGTTGAAGTAACCATCGTGTATTTTCAGAGTACCTATTACCAAGGTCACTGTAAGGTTATGTGGCATCCATGATCTCTGTACTTCCTTTCCTAGTTGTGCATAAGTAGAAGGATGAGTTGCTCAAACAGCATGCACTTCCTTTGTTGTCCAGGGTGGTCTGCACAAACGTTCTCACTATGTGCAGGGCACAGCGGGAGGACTCAATATTTCCTGGCTCCCTGATCGTTTTCCTTTTCCCTTCGTTCCTCCACTGGGCAGCCTGTGTCGGTCTCCACAGTGTATTAAATCTTGCTTGCAGACAAACGTGGTCATTTGGTACCTGTCAAAGAACAGCAGTAGGGGCAGGTGTTCCTTTGTTACTATGTGCTACCTCTTGCCACAGTATTTATCTCACTCCTTCAGTATTTTGCTGCCTCCTATTTGAAGTCGAAGAGGCATCTCTGATGTAAATCAAAGGATGTTTTCTTTTCCTGTTATGTCTTCAAGAGCCCAATTCTCCTTGCATACACTAACTCCCATTTGTAAATAGTAACTCTATCTCCATGGTTGGTTAGGTTATTGAACTACATTTCTCATTCTGCACTTCATTTTTATTTTCAGAAAAACAACCTATGGCTCTTTATATTAGGAATCAAGGAAAGGTTTTGCTGGATATGTTTTGCAAGCTGAAGTGACAGTAAACCAAAATTCTTATCTCTGTTAAGTGCTAGGATATATTTAGAATATAGTTTTATCTTCATCCAGAATAATTGATATTGGAGGGAAATTTGAATTCTGAGGTGACGTCAGGTGAAATTTAAGTGATATGTATGCACAGCATGAACAAAGGAAGTGGTTTTTTATGAGACAGCAAAACTGAGGAGGTAGGAAGAAGGAGAATGCAGATTTTGCAAAAGGAATACAAAATGAAAGCCTTTTGTTTAATCAATGTAGCAAACAAAAATAAAATCAGAGACATAAATGCAGCAATAAGAAAGGATTAAAAAAATTTAGTTATACTTGCTGAGTTGATTGAGCTGGAATTGCCTTTGTATCAATTGCCTTGTACTTTGAAACTGAAGTACATTAAACAACAAAAATGAGAAAAATGTCTAATAAACTAGTTTTGACTCTGAATGTTTGAGCTGTGAAATGCCTTTGTTTCATGTATTTATTTATTTGTGATGTTATCTACAAGTGGTGACTGATTTCTTCCTGTACAATACCCATTCACTACAGCTGAAGAGGGATGGGACATTCAACCTTTGTTGTCAGAGTGAGAAAATAAGTTGGGCATGCAAAGAGAACAGACTATCTGTGTTATTGCTTTGTCTATCCCAGTGCGTCTATGTGAAGTTTGCAGCCTTTATAAGTTATAAATGTCATGTATTTTTTTCTAGAGTAGGTGGCATAACACTTTACATTATGGTCTAGTGATAAAAGTTAAAGCTGTAAACGGAAGCTGACATAGAATAGCAAAGGAAAATAATCTCATCTTAACTCACTCTGTAGGTTGCATAGTGTTCTACAGAATCACTGAGCCATTACTTGATCTCTAATTGTCCTTCATTTTCCTGTACTGAGAAGCTATTAGTGCAGGGTGTAAATTGTGTCTGTGCAATATTTCTGCAGCTGACTGGTAAAGAATCAGATTTTTTAATTGTCTCATAGAGCTCCTCAGACACCTATACAACTTCAGACAATAAAACCTTCTAAAACTTAAGATTTTTGGAATCACACACCTCTTCTCAGATACAATGTTGCTATTTTAAAGGCTTTTTGGTTGATTCCAGCAGGATATGTTTTCTGTGCAATATGCTGCTTCAAACTCATGGATTTGTAATTGGTAGGGAAACCAAATTCCTAAGGCTGTTCACCATCTAAAGTTCCACAGTTCAAGCTTAAGAGACAGTTCATTGCAGCAATAATGCTTCTTGTCTTCACTGCAATTACAAAAAGTTATTTTTACATGTTCTTATTTGTTTCAAGTGAAGCCGTGGTCCCATCATGAAGCCTGTAGCTTCCTTCTGTTCTGCTTTTTGTCACCAGCCATTTTCTGCTTAGGTGTTTAACTGTACGTTTGCTTTGGAAGAGTGTTGGTTCTGGCTTATTGTCTCAAAAGCAGCGGCCTTAGACTGAACAGGATATAGCCTGGAATAATTTGAAATCCTATTGCTTCCAGTAACCTTGAGGAGGCTTATAAAGATATGACATGAGCGCTGAAGAGAGAGATGGAGAGATCTGATTACAGACGGGAAGAAAAACTTTCTCTCCAGAGCAAGCAATTAAGCTTCATGTCTCCATTTCCAAAACCATCTCCAAAAATGATCAAAAAGATCCCTAGGATTTGCTTTAGTTATTCCAATCAGTGTTTTAGTCTGCTCTAATTTTCCATTGAATAGCAAAAAAAAATGTATATAATAGATTTATAAAATTATTCTTCTTTTTTCTTTTATTGTGATCTTTTCCTAGTCTCAGTTGGGTTTGTCCACCTCTCTTTTCTACTGTGTATCTTTCTAGAAGTTCCTCTCTTGATTTTGAGTTTGTTTCTCAGGAATTCTCTCAAGCAAAAGTACGAAGTCAAATAAATTATCTTCTAAAAAAATAATTTTTTTAGTATTTCTTCCTCCCTTCATAGTCTTTATATGTTTTAGCCAGCTTGGAGAGGTATTGCATTTAAATATATGCATCATTAGTGAAGATCTGTGTGTGTACAACTGAGAGCAGAATTGGCTTAAAGTCTGCTTCAAAAGGAAATTAAGTAGGATCCTGCAATCCCGACCTGTTTCCCTTTCCAACAGCAATGAGCTGAATCAGAAGGGAACTAATGAATTCTGGTCGATTTCCTTCAGCGCACCAAAGCTCTTTAAACATATACTGAAGAAGGGAAATGAAGTAGGATTAGTCCATTTCCCTTTGAAGCCAGCTGTGTGTTCACAGTGCAAGTACTGGAACATTATTTATTTCACTTGCCACTTTCTGGCTGTGGGCCAAAGTGTAGTATCATCTTGAAATGACGCAGGATCTGAAAATACGTAGGGAAACACATAGACTGCCTCTGGACAGTGAATAAGAAATTGGCATCCATAAGGCAAATTGGCTTAGGGTCTTATTCTTCAGTTCTTTACCTGTTTGGCAAGGGATCACCTACTTTTTTTTTTTTTTTCATTAGCCTTGCCATGGCCATAAGCACTTCTGTTGCCTTATTTTCCCTTTTAGATTGACTTCAAATGGGAATGTGATTTTTTAATGTGAAGTTCAGGCATTTTGTTTTTTCTTTAGTGCTGTTAAGTTGTCATTTTGAGGGAGAAAAGTTCCACATCTTTTAATTTTATACAGAGTGTGTTTGGGGAGGAAGGATGTTTGAGGAGTTGTATAATACTGAAAGTTGTGTACGTGTGACTCACGCAAGTACTGACTATTGTTCTGACTGTATATAGCACCTTTCTTTCCAGAAGGTCTCAAAACATTTTGTAAATAATGTGATTGCCTGGCACGTGAAACTCTCAGGGGCTGAAATATCCTCTTGCTCCCAAAAGGATGAGACATTGACACTGTTTGCATTTAACGTTGCAGAACTCTGGCTACTGCACAGTTGAATAGTTCTGATCCTTTGTGTAGGAGATAAGCAAAAGATATGGAAAAGACAGGCAGAATCTTATCCACAGCACAAGTACATAAAGTACACTGGAATGAAAAGTGGCTGCAATCTCATAAGTACTGTGCCATTGGGAAGAATTGGAACATTTGGACTGTTACAGGGCATCTGCAATTTCCATGGTTTTCCATCCCACTGTGGTTCTTGCCTGTTTAATTCCAGCACATTTCTGAAGGCACAAACTGAGCTGACAAATGGGGTGCCCTGATGGCATAAATGAGGCTGAACCAGACATTTACCAGTATGGCAGTGTCAGTTGGAGGTTATAAGTTTTTCACAGTTTGTGTTGACGTAGCTACGCTGGCAGAAATTCGTAGTATGGTGCTGACTCTGGGGATCAGTGGATGAAGATTCTTGACTGCCCTTAAAGTAGATGCTCACTCACCAAATTAGGGATTTGTAGATTAGGACTGGGACTTCAGACTTGGTCCAGAAGTGAGAGGAGGATCGGTGGAATACCCAGAGCAGCAGAGCAATATTAGACTGTCAGGCTGAATACAGTGCAGCTTCTCTCTGAGGTTTGTGTTTGCTTGCAGGTTGAGTGAGCTGCTGAGCTGGTACCAGAACTGACAAAAGGCAACTAACATAAGCAACCTTCATGTTAAAAAACATGCTAACAACAGAGCTAAGAAAGCTAGCAATAAATACAAGGAAACTTGCTTCTCATTCTGACTGTTTTTTTCCCTAATAGTACTGTCTGTAAAAGACAGTGAATGGTTGTGATTGATTGCAGAGCTAAATTCAAACCACAAAATCTGAATCTGTATGGGCCTGCCTTTTGAGAAGATTAGCCAGTCCAAAACTAAATCCACGGATAAAGCAGTGATCTTTCTACAGGCTGTGGAAAAACCAAAGGAATTTCTTAGTTTGCTGTTCTTTGTTCTCAGGAAAGCACAGTGAAAGGAGGGAAAACAAGGAAGGCTATGCTTGCATTCCTAAAGAGGCCCTTAAAAAAAAAATAAAACCCACCCAGTCAATGAAGAGTCAGGTAGGAAAAGATGAATAGCCTTGAGAATTTACATGTGAAACTGCCCTTATGGGAGAGCTACAGGGAAGCTTAAGAGATCTCCACAAGTACTATTAACTCAGCCAAAAGCTAACAGCAAATTGTCAGTATTCTGCAAAGCCCAGTGAACAGTCCCAAACGCAGGCACGCAGATTAGACATGCATGACTTCTGGGGGCCCTGAGATGGAAGGGGATGCACCCGATGGGGAGAGCAGGGGGGGAAAAAAACAAACAACAACAACAACAACAACAACAAAAAAGTGCAGAGAATTCAGTACTCCCTAACCCTCTACTCTGGAGATGTTCCCTTTTGTATCTAACACAAGAGAGGTAGAAATTAGGCCACAGCATCACTGGAGCAGACGGGCAGGCTCTGTCTGTGCAGCAGCAGCATGTGCTTCTTTTCAGGGAGTTGCCCGGCAACGGAATGCTGTCCGCCTGAGTAACTGCAGGAGCCCATTGAAACCCACCGGCGGGCAGAGGGAGGGAGAGAAAGGAAGAAAGGAAGAAAGAAAGAAAGAAAGGAGGAGGGGGAGGAGAGTGAGCTCACCAGTTTATAAATTTCTGGCAGCAAAGCGAGGACGCTAAGAATGAAAGAGGGAAAACAAACTAGGAACAGGGAGGAAAAAGTCTTGCTATTCAGTAGTAAATCTCCCCAGAGATGTCTAATTTTATTTCATACATGCTAGAGAGGGATCTACTATCACTGATTTTACAGAGCATGTGAGGGTGCTCACACCCAAATGATATATTACATATAATATGAGGAAAATGCATGTTTCTGAGAAGCAAAAAGTGCTTGTGGGGAGCTGAATGCCCACACACAACCTTACTGTAGGTAATGAGAGACATCCTCCAACGCAACTACTTCCCTTGTATCACACTCCAGGTGACTGGGCTTTCAGCTGCTCTTAGCCCAGCGGGACAGGACATGTGAGCTCCTATAATGACGTCATTAAATGCTGTGCTGGGGACTGAATCTATTCTAGTGACCAACAATTACATTGCATCATTGTGCCAAATGACTAATTTCTATTAGTGTGGGAATTAGTTAAATATCACTTCATCTGGGGTTTTAAAGAACCTAAGGGAGTCAAGTGTTTAACTCTCACTGAATTTCAATTGCATATCTCCCAGGGAAAATTAATGAGTTGAGTCCTAAGAAGCCTTGCTGTTTCCAAAGGAGATTAAATTTATTGTTTGTTGTCCAAGTCTCTTTTTTACCCCTCATTTATAGATATGGAGTATTCATTTTTATATTCAGAAATATTTATTAGAAATTCCAGTTAGTAACAGTTTGGAAATTTGGAGTCCTTTCTCTTATGGGACAAGCTTTCAAATGATTCCAACTAAATTCTGTTGTCAGAGTTGTGAAGTAAATAGTTGTGAAGACACACATCTTGACCAGCTCACTGAACTAAATGGTTAATTCTCTCAGAAGTCAAGATCAGATTCAGGAAATGAGCACTGGAACAGCCTTTACTGGAGGCTGTTGCAGCATGCTTTCTTAGAGAAAACTCAAGCCCTGAAAAAAATACTGGAATTAGTTAAATATCCAAACAGGAAATGCTGTATTAAATCAGACCAATGTTCCATCTGATATGAAGCCAATTTTTGACAGTTACTAGAAGCACAGGAAAATATAATATGAATAAATTTGAAAAGGATTGCCTGTAAAGGGAATCTCTTTCAAACCGTAATCTATTGACGCTAGGATTATTTTATTAAATGTAAGGGATAAAGAAAATATATGTCAATATGATTGGTCATTGTATAAGAGCTGTAAGTCCCTACAGAAAAATGAGTCTATTGAGAATTTGAATTATTTTTCTATGGTGAACAATTTCTATGGTGTGTGCTGCCAGGAGTTCTGCTTACATCAAGCTGTTCAGTCTTCTTTGGTTTCCCTCTAGGTATGTATAGGAATCCAGATAGTAGTATGAATGCACTTAATTTATTCAAATTAATTAGACAGTCATTATTGTACAGGAGACTGACGAGATGTTAGGGATTGAATATATGCTCCAAGAATGTGGATATGCTGTCATACTACCCTGTTGTGTGAAGGCCACTGTTGTGCAGCAGCCAGCCACTTTTGAATTTCAGGAATGATACTAACAGATCCAGGTGGAAGCAGCACGGAACTTTTCTCAGTTACGGAATTGGTTGATGTTTTATGGAGAGAGCAGAGGAAACGCTCTTTGCAAAAAATATCCAAAGAACTGGGAATATTATTTCCATTATATTTAAAAAATTCTGTCCTATGAAGTAGCAAACCCAGGCAATTATACTGTTTTTTTTGCATCATGAGGCATGAAAAGAAGCTATAATAAAATAAAATACAGATAAAGGAAATAGTTTTGTTTCCTTTGGAAACCAGAATGTAAACTGTTTTTTTTTGTTGTCTTTTAATAACTGTTGTGATCTTTTTAGAAACAAATTCGAATGTCTGGGGAGAATTAACTATCCAGGTAATGGGTGGTTTTTACAGTTACAGCTGTATCTATCAGGCACTGAAAGAAGCAAATCTTTTGGGATTAAACATCCTATGTGCTGTCCCTATAACATTCATACTTTAATTTGAAAGTGCAGTCTTCTGGGGCATTTTTTAGATTCTATGTTGCTCTGTCATCAAGCATATCATTCCTATTATTCTCAGTTCACTGGCTTGTGCAAGAAACAGTTTTTCTCCCAAAGTCCAGGAAATGGGCCATGTTGATTGTTCATCAGAGAATACAACTGAAGTTTAGCTTTGTGTTTGACTGCAAGAAAATTTTCTGTAATCAAAAAAATCTGTATCCATTCCATGTCTGAAAGTAGGGTCAGAAATTCCCAGGTTTTTCAGGATATGTAATTATTTCAGCCATTCTGATACAATAAGACTGGGCTCAGTCTTTGCTTTTCTCTTATCAGATTTGCCATACTCTACAATACAATAAACGCCCACACAAAAAACAATGTTAAAATAAGGTTAAGGTGAGGACATATACTCACAAAGGAAGGAAGTTCTGAAATACTGTTTTCATTTAAATCTTCACTCAACAAGCAGAATGTTATCAAAAGATGAAGGGTCTGTGGCTGAGGAGTGAAAGTATCCTAAAATTTTTACTACTGTGGTATGATCTTTATTGTACAAAATGGTTCTTCGGTGATCTGCTCCATCTTGATAATCCCATCTACTATCAAAACGAATTAAAAGTTATTGCAGTAGATTAGTTACAATACTTACTGCTGTATATTTTTATGCATCAATGGTTTTTTTCTTTGGTGTCTAGAGGCAACATTTAAAGCTAAGAACCTATGTTCAAATCTGAAATTCTTTGCGTTTTACAAAACTCCTCTGATCATCCTGTCAGGCATTTTAAGTTCCAAAATGCCACCTTGAGTACTTGATTTGAAGGCTGCCCCGTCGATTGTTAGTCTAACTTTTACAGACACTCATTGAGTTATTTAGTTTTGTCGAGACATAGATTTCCAAGCACATTAACTCAATTTCACTGGAACATCACAAAAAATGCCTTTGATACAAATCTAGTTCACTTTCATGAAGTTTCCATAGATTCCACAAATATGATTTGATGTCTAGATTTTTTTCTTTATTGACTCCCTCTTATTCTTGCCTTCATGTTGGCATGATATCATTCCTACATATAATTTAAAAATCACCATATTAATTTGAAGAATGCTATGCTATTTTGTCTGAGATTACTTTATTGGAAATCCATGGAGTATTTGCAGTAGTATACCATATTCCAGTGGCAAAATATTATCAGAAATGTAAATCATCATTTTAGATATTTTTTCCTATGGTATTTGCTATCAAGAGACAGAATTTTTCAATTAATTTAATATAATTGGCCAGTAAGTATGTGGTGGTGATAAAATAGAGTCAACTGGTAATAAATATAGGTCAATCAAAGGCTACAGTTCGATAATTCCAATAATGAGGTTGTATGGAGGTGCCAGGAGGAAACTATAATGACAGGCATCAAAAAGTCACACCTTTTGCAAATGTTCTGTGCCTTCAAATGAACAATGAACAAAAATATGTGGTGTTCATTGAGCTTTCTGAACAGTGTAGGAGGAGTTGTGATCTTTTTTTCAGGAGGTTCGTACACAGAGAAGACAATCTATGAACTATATTAAAACAGTTTCCATGGATTTTCTTGCTACTCTCATTCTTGAATTGTTTTATTTTGGAATAAGAATGTCCATATGTAGAGTGTTTGGATTTGGGGATTTTTTAAGTAATTTTTCTACTTCAAACAAATATACAAATATATCTTATTTGTATAAGCAATTTTAGGCAAGGCCTTACCTTTTATCAAGATGCCATTTCAGTAAGTCCCTATGGAAAACTATGGTATAAGGTAGAATACATTCAGTTTAAGAATTCTGTAGAAAAATCTGAGATTGCATGTATGTTTGTAATCCTGTATTCAAGATACTGCTGCTGTGAGGAGCTCTGTATTTTTTTCTTATTTTACTGTTGATCTTTTTTTCTGTTTGTTTCTGTTTCTTTCTCTTTCCCCCTCTATTTTTAATTTTTCCTCCTGTTGCACAATAAAATCAGCGGGTGTCCTGGTGTGAGGTAAAACAGAACCAATTTTCTTTTCAGTCAGTAGTATGACGAACCCAATCCAAACCATGACAATAAATTAACACAAAAACATATAATGTAAAAGATGAAAAGATTTTCAGTCATAGTAAGCATTTTAGTTCTCTTGAATTGGGATATGTTTCTTTAAATGAACATAATTAAATGTCAAAATATGATGGCTATCACATGAAGAACAAATCTGATTTCCCTTATTCCGTATCCTTTGTTGTCTAAGTTACCATAGCTGATGACTTGTTGAACTGGGATATGTTACTCCAGCTGGGGAGTGGCCAGTGTAAGAATACTGATGGATCAATCGTTCAGTTTTTCTTTAATTTTGTACTTCTTTTCCCCTAGATTTTCCTTGATTTTCCTCTCCTGTGTTTTCCTCTGTCTTTTTCTCACCTGCGAGGTTATTTAGGGAACAATCATAGTGGTTATAGGGTTGTTTAATATAATAAGTGTTTTCACATTTAATTTGGTATAAAATTTACATATGTTTGGCAGTGCTGTGTCAAATGGGAGTAAATCCTAAGGAGGTGCCCCTTACTTAACCCAGTGTCTTGTGTTATCCAAAGAATAACTTCAAAGCTGATTATTTTACCAAGAGGCACCACACAGGGCAACCCTTTGATTTTCTTTTTTACTGCTCACAAGCTCTGATAAAACAAATTAAAATAAAATTTCTCAAAGACTTCTTCTTTATATTTTTAGTTGCCCCAATAAAAGAGATCGCCTCCACATTTTTGGGTGTGCTGTAAAGTGCTTTTCTGTTGAGCTAGTGTGATTACCATTTGCACATTCCTTAGTTTAAAGGAAAAAAGAAAGCTTTATAGCATGGAGCCTGTATTACACAGCCCTGTCATTGTGTTTAACGTGATTCAGTACTACAGCTGTTTATTCCCTTTTTGTTTTCTTTGACAACAATTTAGGATGATTTTGGTTAAAGTGAAATCATGTTCCTGTTATTCACCTATGGTAAAAATCCTACCATATTTGAAAGTGTCATCAGTTCAGCAAATGTTTGAAATTGTATTGAGAATTTAATAGATATGAGCAGATGGGTCCCCAGTTTCAATCTCTATAGTGAAAGATGTGAACTGCTGAGAACCTGCCTTTAAATAACGACTATACCATATGTTGTTGTAAAGAAACATCAAGGTTTGGCAAACTGTTTAAAAAAACACTTTATATCATTCAACCTCTTATTTTAAGATTACCAAAGATATCTCAAAACATGGAACAAGTGATTTAAATTAAACACTTTAGTGGTGCTGATGAGCATTTAACCTGGTATGTCCTGAACAGTTATGTGGGGAATTGAAAAAGACTTAGAAGATTGCTAGTGCTATATCAGATTGTATGTTGGCAAATCATTTAACTGGGCTGTCCTGAAGTTTTGTTTGATATGTGAGAACATGGCCATCTCACACTGTTTTTATTATGAATGCAGGAAGTAATGGTTATTAGGGCCTGGGAATCCTGTTAAAACATATCTTTGAATTAACATGTTACCACTGACAGGAGCTTACGTTGTTAGCAAAGGAAAAAGCTTGAAGTATTCAAGTAATAGAAGTATTCAAGTATTAAAAGTATTAAGAAAGCAAAAGGTACAGTAAAAAATAATGTATTCAAAAGTGAAATAAAAGGTGAAGTCAACAACCTATCTTCTAGTGCATTAGAAGTAACCACATACTTAACATGTGAACTCTGTTAATTTACAACAGTTGGAAGCAGCAAATAAAAGAAGATAAAGTAAGTCAAGACTTGTATGAAGAAGTAATATCTTTTACTAGACAAATTACTTAAGTGAAATAACAGCTGGATTTTCTGAGATATAAACTCTTATTTAAGCCTGAAGTAAAGTAACTACCGAATATATTGTTTTGTCTAGTAAAAATATTAACTATCCCTATACAGCTTAAATCATTTATATGCACAGAGTATCATAGCTGCAGCATGATTGCTACTAGAAACATAATATATTTTTGAAAAGATCTCTTTTTTCCTAGTTACCTTCCATTGTGCTTTATAAAGTGATTCCTAAGCTTTCTGGGAGGGAACTCAGATACACAGAAAGTGCAGAGTCAGTCGTAGCGCCACATACCAAACAATCCCAGTTAGAAGTGGTGTGATTTGAGATAGAAATCCTTAGATGCAGCTTGCATGGAATTACAATCAGATTCCATTAGACATGTCCCAAATCTGTGGCCACAGTGTTTGCTAGAGACTGTTCCTGAAAACTCTGCTTCTGTAGTCTACAGCTGAACATTTATCCTCCAAAGCTGAACCCTTGATAACTTGATACAGTTTTAAGTCACATTCTGTAGTCTTCACAACACCAATTGTAACTAATATTTGGTATCTTGAACCCTGTTCTGAAGTCCTTAGTAAGTTCTAAAATTTTATTTTTCTACATATCTAAGATGCATGGTAAGATCAATGGTGTAACCTGGCAATCTTTTCAGATAGGTAGAGAATTGAGTCCCCCATTTAGGCTGAATGAACAGTTGTGTTGAATCATGAATTCTGGTGAGAACATGCTGTCTGTACAGTTATTGCATTCTGTCTAACTCTCTGGGGCTACTTTAGATTTCATCATTGCATACTAGATACTTAAAGCAATGTATCTCTGTAGTATAAATGCCATTATTTTTTTACAGTGTGTAATAAGTATGACTTTTGAATTGGAGGTAAATGTTTTCTTAAGACATTGGTAATAATTAGGTGGTGAAGGAATGCACGTTTAAGGGTGTAATAATGTGATGCACCATATGGATGGTACAACGTGTCCATAGTTAGTAGTAGTGGTGTAGCTATGGTGATCTGAAGTACAAGCAATGCAAGGCTTCTAGGAAGAGGCTAAATCTTGTTACATCAGTTTTTCAGCTGGAGAAATCAATAAGCTTTTGAGAATGCAAGACAGAAAGAGACATGAAGTGGAAGCAGCAAATGTCAAATGGTATTCTGTTTGGGAATAATTGCATTGATAATTTAAATTAATTATGTTAAACAGTTTGAAGGAAAAAAGGTGGCAAGCACCGCTGCAGCACAGGGAGAGATGGAAAAGTCATTAGTCACTGGGAGGCTGAAAGATGATGATGGAAAACTACAATAAAGGGAAAGTTTAGAAGCAACTACTGAAAAGAAACTAATCTATTGAGATAGAGAGTTTAGTATAAACAAACCCAGAACTATGGCCTTCCAAAGCAACCCTGTGAATTTTAGAAATTCCTTGTGGGTTTGTGTCAGGACAGACTTTCTCCAACAGCATCCTTGCCAGACTGTGATTTACTAGCTTAATGTAATTGTATTTAAAGTAGCTAGGTTCTTTCTTTGTTCTTTCATTTCCTTAGATTGAATGTTTTCTCTCTTTAAGTGTGACGCACTTGTTCTTTTATTTGGGGAGAGAATCAAAGCAACTCAGACAGATTGCACAGCATTGTCTCTAATCAAATGAAAGTAGATAACTCTGTAGTTTGAAAGTGAAACCCAGCAGCAGTTCCAATGAAAACAAATCTCATTAAGCGTAACTATTTTTTCTATTTATATTGCCTTGTTTTCCATCTCCTTGCAAATTGATATTTCTTCCTTCTTCTTTTGTAGTTCTAACAAACCAAAATGAAACTAAACATGCTTTGATTGCATTTACAACATCATCCAAAAAATTCAGTGACTCATATCAGATGAAAGGTACATGCTCTATTTTTTTAAAGACTCAGTTATGTGAACTTTGTAGAAAGTTTGTTGTGTGGTATTATCAATACTTCTTCTAACATAACAAATTTGTCTGAAATACTTTCAAAGGAAGTTATCTTATAAAATTTCAAAAGAAGACATGGTTGGAGTCCTACTGAAGTGTTTCCTGTAACAATATGATTCTCAAACAAGTGTTGATTATTAAATGCCTTTGTTAGTTTATACATTTTATTTTTAGTAATGATGAACGTAGATGTTTACAAAGCTGCTCTTTCTGCCTGTGAAGTGTCCTACCAAAATGGAATATGGTTCTGCTGTGAAGCAGAGAACAAGATTTATGATTAACATTGGTCACTTGTTACTGCAAAAATCCCACTGAAAATTCACTTCTAAGAAATTATATCTCATTTTACTAATACTATACATTTTTACTATGAAATTGGTAGAATGACAAATATTGTTATGATTTGCCAATATATATCATAACAAAGAACCAAATATCTAAAGTAGTTTTCAAAGTGGCACTTGTCATTGTTTGTGAACGCTAGCATTTGCACACAGCATACTTGTATATGTAGAACCAGAAATGTATGTGTTTTAATTATAATTGTACCTGTAAAAGAGGTTTAATATGTGAACATGCAAGTAGATAATTTGAAAGGACAATTCCTCATGTAGCTCAGTACTTCTAATATCAGCAGCAGGTGAGGACAGTAAGAATTGGGCAGTGTTAATTCATTAAGCATTTTTGTGAAAAGTGTTTCTGTGAAAATAAATGGGTTGTATATTTAATTGACTCATAGCATTGTATATTGAATGTACGTAGTTTACAGTAGAAGTTCAAGGATGGAAGAGCTAAGATTTTTGTCTGCATGTTTAAAAAAATAATTTCTTCCCAACAAACTGGATTCTTCTGGATCAGGTGATGTGTGAACTAACAGTTCCTTAACAACAGCAGTTTTATAAAAGGTATAAAATATACTAAAGTCATCACCTGTGATTCTAAACAGTGAAACATCAGCATCTGTAAGCGAATATTTTTTTAAAGGAGAATGTAGAGAAGTGCTTACCATAAAATGAGCAGTGATGTTTTCCAAAAAGATCGTTGAAAAAAGTTGTCTCAGCAATTTAGAAGGGAAAGGATCATTGCAGATTAAATGTGTTATAAATTAGAATACTTCTGCGCTCTGGAAATTTAAGGAGAGAAAGGAAGAAAGATGGTAGGATAGTGAAAGTGTAAGTAAATCATATTACAGGATTGTAAAATCAAAATTACAGCATGGCCTCGTAACTAGTAAATAGAAATCTTTGGAAATAAAAACTACCATAATTTCAAATGAGATATGGAGATGACACTTAGACATTTGGTCCTGTTGAAAAAGAACTGATAGTAAATGGAAAACAGAGAAAACTCTTAAACACCAGCATTTTCCACATTAATGGAATCACAGAATGATTGACACTGGAAGGGACCTCTGGAGACTGTCTAGTCCAAAGTCTCTGTTCAAAACAGGGTCAACTTGAACAGGTTGCCCAGGGCTGAGTTCGGTTGGGTTTTGAATATCTTCAAGGATGGAGCCTCCAAAACTTCCCTGTGCAGCCTGTTCCATTTTGTTACCAGCTTCACCATGAAAAATATTTTTTTCTTATGGTTAAATGGAATTTTCTGTATTTCCATTTATTTTCATCAGGAAACTAAACTAAATAATAAACCAAGTGACAGTCCTAAACACTTGTGTGCTTTCAGTAAGGAATGATTAATTTCTTTTTCCTACACTGCCTTATATAATATTGAATTTTGAGCATAAAATTACTTTTTTCCTTATGTAAAAGTGTTTGACCTTTTGAGGAAAAATCTGAAAATTTCTGTGCAGAAATGTTTTTGGTCAGCTGCCACTGAATAAAAGTAACCTTTTGAGTGATTGCTGTAAAATACTATTTATGAGACAAAAGCTACTGACCTACATAGTAGGTTTTACTTTTAAAATTCATACTAGTCTCACATCTGTCAGTATTGTGAGGGTCTAAGTGGCTAAGAGTAGCCAGTACCTTAAGATTTGGATCTCCGATCAATTAATTTTATTTTGAGTAATTGCTTGCTCTGGACATCTGGCATGATTACTTCTATCACATTGCTTTTGTCTCTGTTTCCACCAGACATCTGCTCTACAGACGTTGTTTTCATTGCCAAAAAAGTCTAGAAAACCTGAGTTAGTCTCAGCTAGAGAACAGACTACAGACAAAATCTTCGTGAACATTAATCTGTTTGTGGTTTCTGTAATGTTTTTAGCTCATTATGTTTGACCTGCTAATTTAGCTAAAACTATAAATTGTGTCATGTTCACTAAGTTTTCTATCAGCCTAAGAAGTGCTCATTTTTCCTAATTCTCTATCAGTTGTATACTTTGCTAAATGCAACTCATCACTAGGTCATAGTGTCCTAAAGATACTGTGAAACACAAGAACTGTTTCTCTAATATTGGCAAAAGGCCATTGTCACAAAGATGTTGCAAGATGCCCTCAATTCTGAATACTGATAATAAAGAATATTCCTTCATTTGCTGGACACCGACCAGCTGATAATTCCTTATATAATAATTTTTTATTTCTATTCAGTAGAATACTAGTATACTGATGAATTTGAAAGCTGTGTAAAATAAATTGCCATCTTATTGGTTCTGCTTTTATTTAAAATTATTCCTTTTACTACTTACTGCAAAAAATCAAATAACATGTTACAAATTACATGGCATTACAAGTCCAGTTTGGGAGTTAGAGAAATGTAAATCTCTTCACAGTTTTAAATTAGTGACTGAAATAGAAATTCAGACCTGAAATCTGTGCATATTAGCAATACACTGTATTCCTTCCTCAATGTGGGTGTTCAATTGGCTGGAAGAAGTTGCTGAAAGAGGAAGAAAATCTCATTGTATTTTCACATATCAAATTTACTTGACTATGTCTAATTATATCGTGCTTGACTGTCAGCGGAAAAAAGTGCTTGGGTAATCTTTTTCAAGAGCATAATAAAAAAAGTAAAGATAAAAACCAGCAATACTGGGGTTTTTTTTGTCCCTATTCTGTTTGCTGTGATGGTGATGTTTCCCTTTTAGGCACTTCTGGTTGTTTCCGTATTTTTAATTGTAGCTTTGTGCTAAAATACTTCATTTTCTAACTTCTCCATTTTGCCCTACCCACTCAGAGTTTCCCATGCCAAACTGCTTTTATTAGGACAATCCAGTGACATTTCATATTCTAAAAAATACCTTTATGGAATTCTGAAAGGATACATTTATAGTCTGATCCTGAAGTGTTGTGACTTCTTTCACTGTCTCATGTAAGAAACTTAAAATGTAGCCCAATTTTCCACTGTATTTACTTGAACCTGTGTACTCCACAGCTGTTGCTTTCACAGTACATCTTCCAAATAAAGTAGTTGCTCATATAATTAGGAGCCACAAATTGTCTTCTATCTGATAAAAGGAGTTTCACAGTATTTATTTTCTAGTATCAAAAGAAGAAAACAGGCTAGGGAGCCATCTCAGACTTTAGTTGAATGCTTTTGTTGTCTAATTCAAGCTCAGGATGACGTTGCTGGTAGTAATACCATTACCTCAAAGCGTTAACTCATTTTTCTCTCTTAATCTTAATTTGTTTCCACATTATAATTAATTTCATAGGACATTTCTTCACTTTGTTACAGCCCAGTATTACTGTTTGTATAGGATTGTGCTGTTTAATCTTTCAGTTACCTTGAGGGTCAATATCAAAGGTTCTTGCAGTGGAAGTTGCTCATCCTAAGTTATTTTCTATCCTTATCTTAGTAGCTGGCAGGTGAAATGTTCTACAAACTCCACAGTCTATTTTGCACTTCTAAACTCTTTAAGACTCATGGTCAATACGTAACAGTCTCCTCTGAAGTGCAGACCATGATGTATGTGTAACATCCCATCTTGATTTTATTTCTGTCAGAACTTATGTGGCTGGAATAAATTCCAGATGTTAGGATCAATCCTTTAAAAGGTGGTGGCTTGTTCTGACGTGTCACAGAAGATGCACTTAGCTTTGAGAACTATTCTCTTCCCTTGAAAGTTTTGATTCCAAGCATATAAATATGACTTTGAGCTGTGCACCTTCAGTGGATGTGGTGTCTCTAGAAGTCTCTAGAAGTCAAATTTTTCAGTAGGTAGTGGAAAAAACCATACAGAGTTAGGGAATGTTCTTTTGTCTTCAATCACTAGGTCATCAGTTGTGCACACTTCTCTTGGCTATTGGCTTCTCAGTCTATGACACAAGGTCTGTCCTGCGGACAGCAGTCTACATACAGGTTTATGAAGTGTGTAATATTTTTCTCCTTTTTAGCAGAGATTTAGCAGAGGTTACAACAGTAACAACAGCTAATACCACTGATGCATTTTGCTTCAACATACAAAATGAGCCGGGGATCCCCTCTCCTCTGCTTGTAAATGTTGTGATATTGAAACTGGCTTGCTCAATGTCAGCTTATCTTGACCATTCTCCACCTCTCATGAATCCTAGACACATTACTGTACAACCTGTGCTGCTGAAGTTCTGATGAATTACAAGTGACAGCTGTGCAGCAATCCTTGCAGTCCTCTCCCAGGATTTGTGAGTATCCTGAGAGTGATCTCCTCCTCTTCAGGACCTAAAAGAAAAGCCACTCTTTCTGTGGCAGACTCAGACTGTCTTCTGGGTTCTTCCAGCTGCTGAGGGGGAAAGTTTCTTATATCTTCAGCTCTGCCTGATGGTCATCTGGAAGATAAAGCATGATGCAAACAAAGTCATTACAATAGGCCAGGGTTGGCCAAAGTTGTTCTCTTCCTGAATTTGTTCCAGCTCTTAGAGGCAGCATGCAAAACCTTGTCTTAGTTTCCAGACTTGCTTTCACATCGTCTCCACCTGCATCTGAAGGCTGTAGGCCAATTGTTCTTATGTTTAGTGAATGCTGGCTCTTCTCTGGTTGGACCCAGACTCCTTTCAGCTGCTATAAATGATATCTGATGGACATATATAGTCCCGGAGGGAATATTCTCGGTATGGAGTTTAGCCAGGTCCCAGTCTCAGCCAAAGACTCTGGTCCATGTAATTATGGATGATTTTCTGAATTTGAAAACTAGAGAGGATCTCCATTAATTAGTTAGCTAGCCAGCTTTTTCTGCCATGTGTCTTCCTAACAATGAATAGACTGTGTTTTCCCTTCCTGTAATCCCGAAGTTCCTAACATTCCAATTGTGGATTCCCAATGTGAAAATAAAATGGATTTACATCCTTCATTGGGAGAGCTGTTCGAGCCAGGAGCTTGTTGATGACTACTTCTTATTTTTATCAACAATAATATTAATTATGCCTTTTACTTCTTCCAAAAGTCATGGTAGAAATTTAAGCCATGTTTCTTCTTACTCAACCTTTTATCCTGGCAAAATGTCTTGAAGTTCCTTCTTTGTTCAAGGTAAATCATTATTTCCAGTTAAGTCAAAAGATTATTTTAACTGAGTTTCTTCCAAAAGCTGAGGGGCTGCTTCCTGCTGCAGACTTTGAATTCCACCTTTTCATTTAAACAGGCAAGAAGTTGTCGTCTCTAAAAGCCCCTTTAAAACATTGGAGCTGAAAGCAACTGAAGGATGGAGAGTGCAATTATACTTTTGTGCCTGTGTATGCGCAGAAAGCTGTCATCAGGTCAAGCATGTTCTCCTGGTATTATGGAGACAAAAAAGGCCTCCACTGTTTCAAATACCTGGTGTTTACACAAACAATTTGAAGAAGCAGTTGGGCAGTAGATGGTGAAGGAAACAAATTCCACTTACTAGGGGCAGAGGTGCTAGAGGCCAAGTTCATAGAGAAGTTGCCTTGCTTACATACATATAGGCAAATTTCTTTTGCTTTCTCCCACCTGTAGAAAATCTTGCTGTATTAATTATGACAGTAAATGGAAGAATGTGATAATGTCCTTGGCACTTCTAAATGCATTGCCTCTGTTTGTATGCTATCTCTAATCTTACTTCTGATAAGGTGTCACAGTTTTGACTTTTGTATGCAAAATAGCTAATTAAAGATATGCTTTCCTTTCTCCATTTGTATTCTAACATTTTCAGTTTTCACACTTACAAGTGTAACTGATTGTTTCTAACACTTTGATCACCAAACAGCACCTAATCTCTGTAAATTTGTTTGTAGGAAAAATTATAAGAATAATCAGAAATTTTCACGCTGCTAAAGTGAAATATTTCTGAGGTAAGTATCATGTACTTGTCATGAGTGAAGCCTGCAGTACATTTTCTCCTCGGGTACAATGTCCTCTCTCTCTCTATCACTGGTCTTGCCAGCACTCTTTATGTTATTCTTTGTTTTCAACTTCAGGACCAAAATATTAGAATTTATCATCTCGTCGCAATCTGTCATATTGGGTTTCCATTCTTGTTGAATATTCTGTCTGTCATTGTCCCTATGCTGTTAGCTATGGACACTGTGTGCTCCCAGGCTGTAGCTATTTGTTAGTCTCTGTTCTGAGGGAGAACACTGTTCTGAACTGAATTCTCTGTTCTGAGTCTGTTGTAGCTGAGGCTTTTGGATGTTCCTAAATCATTAAGAATACATTTTTAGAAATGGCTGGTGACTGAGAGTGCATATCTGGGCGTTTCTTTCAGGGATGCTGAATTTACTGGTGCTGAAATTGAGACACAGTTGCTGAATCTGGACAGTCCAAAGAAGTCTAAATAAAGGGAAAAAAACCCTGACTGCTGTTGTCCAAAGTAGAATGGCAGCAATCATGTCCCACTACAGAAATGCTGTTCTGCCATCAGCCTCAGCTTCGTTAGCTTTCCATCTAGTGCCAAGTCAGAAGCAGAACTGTCTTCCTGCTTTTTGTGCTTTCTCATGGCATTGCTTCATCCTCTCTCACAGAACTCACAAATCCAGTCTCTACATTGGTGACTTTTTTTTTAAAAAAAATAAACTCTATAGTTTCGTGAAGCTCTCTGTATCTGGAGTTACGCTATTGTACAATACTCTTTCAATACCTTTCTTCTAGTAAGTTACTTCTTCTCTTGATTATTCTGACAAAATGCTGGATGTTCAGACCTGTAGTGTGTAAGAATTTAGACATCCTGCTGGTTTCAGTAGGACTTTTCAAACTCAAAAAAATGAACATAAGAACAACTTTGCTGGGTCAGCCAAAAGTTTGTCATCTTGGCACTGACCAACATCAAAGTACAGAAGAGAGTATAAGCAGACAGAAGTATACATTTCCCCAAAATGCTCTCCCAGCCTCCAGTGATTTTCAGAGCAGGAACTTCTTATGCCAAATATAGCCTCTTTGCATTTAATTGTCCATGCTGGATGTTCTTCCATTAATTTTGAAATATCAGTTTTTTTATCTCTGCTAGATTAGATTAACTCTATAGTATGAGACAATACCTCCTTGTGTTGGTCTTGAACCTGATGCCCCCTAATTTTTATGTCAGCCTGAGTGTAAACTCTCTCATCTATTTATCTTCTTCATACTGAAACAAACAATTGGTCTATCTGTCTGTCTGTCTAGCTGCTGTAGACTCCTGCATTTGTTTTTGCTCCTCGTATAGAATCCATTCCATAACTGTAGTGTACATAAACATATGTAAGTGATGGATAGAAATCATGGTGTTGGCATCTTGCTAGACTGAACAGCCAAATAAATATAATCTCTTACTTGATTAAATGTGTGAATCCTGATAAACATTTTATATTCCTGGATTCCAAGCTACTTTTTTTTTATTGGAATCTTTAAGCTTTTGGTCATAGCTCTTTAGTTCATAAAATGTAAATTATGTGCAGTTTATTGCTTTAGTGTTCAACATGCAACAGCTATATTGAGATAGATATCAGGTGGGATTTCAAGACAATACAAATGCTGCTAAGTATTAATATTTTCTTATCTCTGAACTTTATGGTCTGTCTGTCTCCCTGACTGGGATTACTCACCACTTACCATTCCTTTATCTCATTAATGGATGTAGCCATTATCCCTCCTTCTCTTAGCCTGTGAGTTGGCTCTTTTAGCCTAACATTGGTTATTTTCTCGACTAAGCAGTTTGTTAATATGCCACTATTTTGTCTTCATAAGCTGTTCTTGTGACTATATGTGCATCAATATAAAGGAACTGGTTACTGATGTAAGATAGAAGCTGTCTCAAAATTATGTTTATTAATGCAGGGGGAGGAGAATGTGCTTTCTTCAAGGGATCTGTAGACAGAGAAATTAATTTGTCATGTAGACTGCAGGGGAGTAAGCACACAGGTGTGCTCTGGGGCTTTTGGGAGGATGCAGGCTGCTTGACTCAGTCCTCAGACGAGTCATTGCATGTGAGCAAGCTACAGCAAAACCCTGTGGAGACAAATACCTTGTCTATGTGATGGAGAATCAAATACTGCAGCAAAAGGTTCCCAGGAGGAAAACATGGAGCTAGCAGAAAGAAAAAGAGAAAATTACGAAAAGATATGAATAGGAAAGAAGTTTTTCCTTTGGTTCTTTTTTAAAGAACTTTACTTTTAAGAGACATGTGGCAGAATGTTTTTAGAAAGTTCTAACATTTTATTCTACCCTCATCTCTTTGCTGCTCATTCCTTTTTAATACATTTCTTTTTTCACCTTTTCCTTTCTACCTTACTCTTTTATGCTTCATTCAGCCTTTGGTTGCTTTATATTTACCTTTTCTTCTTTTGGATCAGTTATTAAAAGTAAGCAACTATTTTTGATGTCTTATTAGCACTTTTGGAAACAACTTCTTGCCTCCCAGTTTCTTGTTACAGAAGCATGATAGTTATGAAACCAATATAGTAAATGTATGTTTGTATATTTGATGAATATATAATATTCAGTTCCCATATTTAAGACAACTGACAAGGTTTTAGCATATAAATGAAAAAAAAGCTGTCTGCAGTCTAAAACTTAAGAAGCTGCACACAGGCAGCTTCAGAACAGCCACCAGCAAAGGTGCCAATAACAGAATCAGATATTGCTGCTGGGGAAAAAATACATTCCTAAGTTTGACATCTGGGTGCTGCAGCTGGAGTGACTAGAAGAAGAAAGGGAAACAGTACAGACTGTCATCAAAAGGAGGTAGTGGTGCCAAGTGAGCATGGAAATTACATACAGATGCCACTTTTTTTACTGAAGACAAATAGCTCATCTATATAAAAAACCAACAGCAACAACATCCAAAGATGTGCTTAGAAGTGCCTGATGGGTAAACAAGCATTGCTTTTTGTAAATGTAACTGGCTTACTATTGGAGATGTGAGATTTTGAAGCTGAGTTTATAGTTGGATACATTTTAAAATTTGAACAAATACTCTCAAAAGCTTTTTTACTGTATAAAAAGGCAAAGAACAAACACGGTGTATTCCAACTGTTTTCTGAGTAACTCCTTGTTTCAGCTTTCCAGCGCAATACTTCACTTTGCAATATATCACTCTTGCTCAGCGCATCAGTTAACTACACAGGGCCCACTGTAATTACTCTTCTGAAAAGCCCCAACTATCTGGCGCAAAAATTCATCGGAGTTACTTAGGTAGCTGTGATGGCAGTAGAAAAGAATGGAGAAAGTCAGTGTGCAAGAGACCCCGCATTAATGTTCTCATCCAAAGCATTATCAATCCAGTTAGAGTCTTCACTGGTTTTAGCAGGTGTTTGAATAAAGTTCTAGTCTAATGAGGGTGTGGTAACTGGGGTGAGTGTGTATTATAAAATTTGCTAGAGAGAAACGTTGTACCTTAGTTCTGCATTTTAAGATTGCAGGACAGTAGTACTTTCATTGAACCATTCTGTTCTGTCTCAAAAGCTTGATTATTGAAAAATGTTATAGTAGGATCCATTTTATGCATAGAATCTTCACTATAGCTTGCTTTTACTTCTAAATCATATATCATATCTGAATTTATAATCGTATGTGCCTGTATATAAAACCTCTGAAATCAGTTATTGGACGGACTGCTATTTTTCATTTCTTTGTGGCTAGGGTTAGTGTCATAAATAAATTTTTTTCTTTTAAATTTAATATATTTTATTTTACTTTGTCTCTTTTGTGTATGTATTAGGAATACTCTACTTCCTGTCTTTCTTTCAGTCAAAATACAGCTTTCCTAGAACCACGTGGTTCAAGCATCTCGACAGAGAAATAATGTGTTTTCACAAATAAAATGGAAAAAGTAACCCAGACTTTGAGGTGTTTTAGGAATTGCTTGGCTGATCAATATGAACTTCTGGGAAAGAGAGATAATCAGGTATATCCACTAACACGTATGTAGTGCTGTGTGATGCATAACACCTGCTATGAATACAAAAATATTGTGTGCCCTCTATTTTGAGGAAACTGTACAGTAAGGGCAATAAGAAAACAAAAAAAGTAATGACATAAAAACTCATTAGGGATGCTCTGACTAGAAAAAGTACCAGCAACAGCTTTAACCAGACTGTAACTGGAGAATACACTAGATAATGTTACAGAAATAAAGAAGGAGGAGAAAGATTCTTTGGCTCAGAAATTTTGTAGTGGGATAAAGAGCTGTTTCTCCTTGAGATTCAAAAGAATTAACCTCCTTGGAAGTAGTTGAAAGCCATCCATCAAGTGTTAACTGTCTTGATATAAATTAGTGGTCTATATCTGCTGTACAGTGGAAAGATGCCCATATACTGGAATCTGTTATACTCTATTGATAACCTCAGCAGGGAAGCTGGATAATCTAGGGGTTCTAAGGATTTTCCCTCATTTACAGAGGTAGTCCCAGGAAAGCTGTAATGTCCTCAGTGTTGCACTTTTTCTGTAAATGCGTACAGGTTGTACAGATTCCAGGAGCATCCAACAGGCATCTTCTACAGCAGCAAATCAGTGCTGAAGTGATAAAACACACTATCTAATTTTAGAAATAGAGCATTCAAGGCCTCTCTTTCTGTTACCAGACTATAAACTACTTTACTAAGAGGAATAAATGGGAATGCTTGTTTGGGGAATAAACAATTGCATAGGTGGTTTTGAAATTCTGTTTACACACTATCTAATTTTAGAAATAGAGCATTTAAGGCCTCTCTTTCTGTTACCAGACCTTCAGCATGTGCAAGGAGATTATAAACTACTTTACTAAGAGTAATAAATGGGAATACGTGTTTGGGGAATAAATAATTGCATAGGTGATTTTGAAATTCTGTTGACTGATATACTTGAGGAAAGGTAATGTAGTTTGGCAGCTAAATATCTTCTTCACTGAAGGACACTTTACATAATATACTAGAAATTGAAAGGAAAAAAGCTTGAACCCAAATCAATCCTATGCAAACAAGACCCTGTCTTGTTTAGCTTGTATTATAACTCGCTGTCTTGGTGCTATCTGAAGCAGCATCAATGGGTCTTGCTACCATTTGGGAAACCTGTGTGTATTTCAGTCACACATTGTTCTTGCAGGATTTCCTCAGGCTAAGCTGCAGGAGTGAAAGAGCTCTATTTAAGAGAGTCTGTGAATAACTAGGAAATGAGCATCAAACTAGGCATTATCTGAAGATGTTTGTTAACATGCAGGATGTTCCTTAAGGCCTCTATCTTGAATGAGAAGAGTTTTTATTCAGGATTGCGTTTTTGAAAAAGCAAGAGTTCTTTTGCATGCATGTCACTATGGGCCCTACTCAGGCAAAGAACGCTATTTGATGCTCTTGGCACATGTCTGCTTCTCTAGTTTCCTTGGATATACTGCTATATGCAGCCTTATTTGGAAGAAGATTATACCTTTTCAGTAGTGAGAATGGGCACAATTTACAACCTTGCATACTTGCCTATAAACTACTCTTTTTCTATTGCAAAGTTGTAACTCAAATCGTAAATCAAAACTGGATCTCTACTGAGGGATCTCTAGGGGGAAAAAATATTGTGGAGAGAAGGCTCTGCACTTTCCCTGAAAGATCAGCTGTGACCCTTCCCTTATCTTGATCAAATGCTACATTTCATATCTAACTGAGGAAAAGGAAATAGCTTTATATAGACAGTAGGCTCCACTTTCTAGGGAATGTTAGGCAAAATGTAAAATGATTTTTTATTATACACTGGAATGACAAGCAGCTGGAGAAGCAAGTGGGAAATAGCTTTATATAGACAGTAGGCTCCAATTTCTAGGGAATGTTAGGCAAAATGCAAAATGATTTTTTATTATACTCTGGAATGACAAGCAGCTGGAGAAACAAGTTTTAGAAGGGTTCTAACTCAAAAGTACAGCCACGGAGAAAAATGAAATTGAAGTTTTCCTATCCAAATATATGATGATGACCCAAAGTATAATCAGTTGGATTTGTGTGTGTATGCCTGTGTGCTCACGTGTGTGAATGAAGACAAACCATACATTTTTCCAGAAAAATGTTTTTACTTGAGGCCTTGCCTACAAAATTTACACCAGTGAAACAAAATTTAGGTAGTTATACTAGTGTAATTTTTGTAATATTGACAGAGTCTCAGAAACAGCTCAGGAGAAGAGAGAAGAATTGGCCTTTAGACTGTGAAATCCTTAAGCTGTGAAAGCCCTCCATTAAAAAGTTACGTAGGCATAAAGTGTAACCTTGTTAATTTAAAGACAAAAGGGATCCATTCATACATTCAGTCTTGTGTTCTTTGTATAAGCATTATCTTCATCTCTAGGGAAGCAAAGTCTTAGAAGAATATACATGCTATATTCATGTTTATCTAATTAATTTATAGAGAGATTCCTAAGTCAGCAGACAGTTTTTGTATGTCTAAGTCAAAGGTCCTAACATATGTCAGCCTTCTTACACAGATGCGATGCATTTGATATCTAATAAATAATTAAATGATGGATTAAGCAAAGCTCCACAGAATATAGATTTGACCTATTTAATATTTGGAAAGGTGCTTATTTTTGACAAACAAGAATAATTGGATATAACAATTATTTTAATAGGGCAAGGTGAGTTTGTTGACAAGATTCACTTTGAATGCTATGTCAATTTATGTTAATTCAGTGTAAAATCAGGCCGGGATATTGAATACATTAACCATTTTCCACTTTGTGTCCACTGACTTGTAAATTTTAAATGATTAGCTTTTTACTTTGCCTATTTTGGATGGAATAAGATCTTTAAAAAATGTTAGAACAGCATAAGCTATCCAGTTACATGTTCTCAGCCACTTTGAATTAGAAACCATCACGTACTGTATATGATGATACCTGCAGTTCAAAAACAGTAGAAGTGTGGCTGAAGTGCAGCTACACCAGCATATGTGAACTAATTTCTCATCCATTCCCAGTCATAAACAATTAACTGTTTGTTTTCCATAAACCCTGTCTATTTTAATGTAATGGAACAAATACAAAGCATCTGGAAAGAAAATAATTATAATTAAATTAGTCTTTCCAATTAGAGAAGATGGTGGGCCTTTCCCTTGATTTAAAGTTATAATAATCATTTGTAATCTGATTTAGAAGGGGGTTATGGTTGCATTGGTAAAACTGGGAGACATTAGGATTGACATGACCTCTTAGGTATCTAAAGAAATTATAGGTCTACAGAGGTAAGCATATATCATTAAGTCTTGAGCTGACAGCATTTTTTATTTCTACTGACCTTTGGTTGGATTAAGTCCAGTCATCAGAAAATAATTCCATTTCAAGCAGCTGAGAGTTATTATCAGGTTTTGCTGATTCAGGATTAAGTGTACCTCAGTGGCTGAAGAGCTCCTTAGGATAAGCCATCCATCCGTTTACGGAGTTTGTGAGAGGAGTAAGGAGGAAAACATGGAGCTGTATTATTTCTGGTGTAGAGCTTGAATTACCGGTGTATGAATATTATCTACAGCTCTTATTTTGTGCGTGTGGGACAAAGTTCCATAGTGTCATAGACTCCACTTACTGCCAGCAGGGTTTACAAGGCAAATTTACATTTCTACAAATGATACGGACACTTAAAACTAAACATAAATCTTAGAAGGGTTTTGTTGGTTTCTAGCAGATCTAAGTACCTAAATGGCTACTGCTGCTAATGTACAGAGCTGTTTCAGATTTGGTATCAAGTAGATCTGCCTAACCCCCAGCAGCAGTCATAAACAAAGCACTTCTCAGCTTCTTTAAAGGACAGTGCTTACTCCTAGAGCTGCTTTTTTAAAAGCACACTTAATCCGACAGAAAACACTGAAGAGCAGGAGGAGGAGCCCTCTCTCAAACAATGTTCCTTGTCAAGGGACATGGTGCAAAAGCTCGGGTTTCCTCGCAGTCTGAGAGAGCGGGCTCTCTCCTGGGAGGGCGTTAATCGCCATGCTGTTGTATTTGGTGGGTGCTTTTGTCTTGTGAGTCCCTTTGAGAACCTTTAACTTTGCATAAATAAATATTCACTGAGTCAGAGAGAGACTAATTCTATAGCCCAGTGGTCAGGACAGTCAGGATGGATGAAGGGACAGGTAATCGCAGCTGCTTCTCTGGCTGCATTGATTTCTGAACTTGCTGAATATCACCAAACAGTACTGCTGTCAGCTCAGCCAGTGTAACCTCAGCATTTCAATACCATGTTCCAGTTCAGGTACAGGTACCTTCAGTTTCCTTGCAGGGCATGGCTTATAGAGGAAATAATGGGCACCAGTTTGGCCGACAACTGAAAGAGAAGATGTAAAGAGTGTGTTACTGAGAACAGAGGATTTTAAAATGGATTAACTTTAGAAACTGAAAATATTCTAAAGAGCTACAAAAATCTTTGTTCTGATTTTTAATTGTTACTGAAACTGGTGACTGACTCAACAGGATCTTTTTCAAAAATCTGAGTAGCAGAGTGGTTCTTAAATATCACAGACAAAAGATATTATATCCTTCATCTGTCACAGTTTTTACTGCAGAGTCCCCACAAAGCGCTTGATGAGGGAGGGAGCAAAGTTTCTTAATAATCCCTCTGTATTAGCTTGTAGGAAGAAGCAAGAATGAGTAGATTCAAGGATTCATGGCTCTGTTTAATCTCTGGTCTGAAGCATGGTTAGACTGTTGGGTTGGTGTACACCACACTGAATATTCATGCAGTTGCCCTTCGTTGCAGAGTATCCAAAGAGCCATATAGCTCCACACATTCAGGCTGTACAGTCTGAGCACGTTTAGATTGGCTTCAGCAGAACTGGTCTGACTACAGTTCTGAATGGAACTAAGTTTGCATTTGAGGCAGGGATCTAATGTTTTTTCCTAAGGAGATTTCATACCAAGAGGAAATTTATTCTTTCCTTAATTGATAGGTTCATTATAAGGAGAGAGTCACAGGATAGTAATTAAAATAAATGCTTTGATTTTTTTTAATAGGAAGCCCTGTTAAAATTTAGTGGTTGTTAAATAGGAGAAAACCTGCTCTGCTTTTCAAGGATTCTGCTTTTAAAAATCATACAAACATTCATCACATTCTAAAAGTCCTGTAGACTGCGTATATCAATGTAGATTTTACAGTGTGTCTTAACAGATAGCTGTATTAAATCTGACGAACAATATAGATTATAACCAAGAACATGATTAACCCCACTAGTACAGATCTCTTTAGTTTAAAATACTGCTACTTGGGACCTCTTTCTTGAGCTTTGTTTCAGGGAAAAGTCCTGTGTGGGACTGTGGTCATGCAGTCAACACGTAATCAAATTTTGGTTACGGAGGAAGCAGGGCTCACTTCCCTTAACAAGAGGCAACTATTCTCTCCGTACCTTGTCAACCTCTTACCCTCTACCTGAGAACTGGTTTATGTTTGTTTAACAGTTTGGCTGTTTACTTAAGGAAGTTTTGACAAGAGAGCTAAACCGGCCTAACAACTTGCTGCTCCCAAAAGACAGGGTCCCACTTCTTTGCTCCCCCCACAGCTCCCAGGTGCACGATTCCGCCCTCACTCTTGCAATTGCTCTGGTTTTTGACTCCTTAGTGAGCTGCCTGAAATCACTTCATTTGGTTGGTTCATTTTCTGTGGCTGGTGGGCGTCACAAATACAGGGAGTCAAGTTAAGAGTTCATTGCTGCTGAAAGAAAAAATGCAAAAAAGTCTGTGTTACAACTTTTCTTTCTTTGCTGACCCGTGTGCCTGGCTGCTTGGTTTTTTATCTTGGAGGTAGTCATCCCTCTTTCTGAGCTGACTAACTTCATTAACATGGTATAAAATAAATTAGGAAAAAAAAAAAAAAGATACTGTCTATCCAATTAGTCAATTAAGTCTGTTCAAAAGAAAATGTGAATGATTCAATAGATAATGCACAGCAGGAGACAGGTCCACAGGACAAAGAATGGGATAGTATTGAGGATATCAAATGAAAGGATTAAAAGAGGAAGGGAAGGAGGAAGGGAGGGAGAGAGGCTGAAGACCTTCCCAACAGAGAAAGTCAGATTGCTTCAAATCCCTGTGAAACACCAGTCTTCAAGAGCTGAACCGGCTTGAGAAGGAGTCACATGAGCAGCAGAGGTTGAGGGCTATGCATGGTTAAGAGTAAAGGAGAGAAGGAAGGGGACTGGGAGGTGTGAGACTATCCTTTTTCGGTCCTGCTGATTAGTAGATGAGCTCAGTTGCCTTGTGACAGTGTGTTATTAGTGCCCAGCTCCATGCAGGTTAGCACTGTTAAAGAATCACCACAATGGCTGGGGAGAAGGAGAGAAAGCAAAGGAGGTTGGGGGCATGACCTGAAAGGCCATGGAAAGGAAGGCAGTAAATGCTAAGGGGTAAGAGAGGGCAGGAACTCATTAAATCTACTTCGTTGTCAAGTTAAATCTAACATGAAACCATGCCCTTGTACAACAATCCCTTCTTCCCTTTTATTTGTGTTAAGAGACTGTAGCTTCTCTTACCGATGCGTTCCTGTACTGAGTTCCAACAGGGCACTTACCACTTGTATAAGAGATGTAGTTCCTCCCCCAAAGAGCAGGAATAATAGATTTCAGGCTTGCAATGAACCTAATATTGACAAGACATGTCTATTGCTGTCTATAAATGTGTCTATAAAAAAACAGAATTATTCTCTTGCTTTCTAATATTGACAAGACATGTCTATTGCTGTCACATTAAAATGTGTCTATAAAAAACCAGAATTATTCTCTTGCTTCCCACAGATTTCAGAGACAGAGTTGATCTCTGGAAACTCAGGTCCCAGTTTCATCTTCTACCATCAAGCATACCATCATTTCTTTCTTTGGTGAACTCGTATAGACAGACTTGGCAGAATGAATGTTTCTACAGATATTAGATATTTCCTGCCCAAAAAAAGAAAGCAAATATTTGCTTAAGAGGGGGTGATATTGAAAAGAATAAGAAAAACATAAGAAAGGTGACAAGTGGGATGGTCGGGGTTGGACGTCCAATTGGTTGAATAGTTATGAAAGGAGAGTTAAGGAAAGACGTTCTATTTGAACTTTTCAGGTTTATTTTGTATGATGTCTGTTGAGGAATGTCATGCTCACCTTTGGCAAGGAAGTACATTAGGAGTATTACAAGTGATAATTATTGCTGTCCAGTCTTATTGTTGCAAATTTATGGACAGCCCATGTTCCTGTAGCTGTGTTGGCATCAGTGATGACACTGACAAACAGATAAGGAGCCCCCTCAGCCTTTTTTCTTCCAGCCCTCTCTTGGGGAGATCTGCCCAATTACGGAGCACTGAATAGGGAAGAACCAAGAAAGTAAACACATTTCTGCCATGATTACACTTTAAGAAACTTGAGAATAAAACCAACCTTTGAGTTTAAACTTTTCATGCGATATAGAAGTAATTTATCTTTTGGCTAAAGAAAACCAGATGTTGGAAGGGAAATGCACATGAGAAAAAATAGAAACTGTTGTGAAGGCTATATGTTTTTCTTTGAACAGTCTCTTTACTTTTCCTTACTTGTCCAGGATATTGTACGTAGTCTTCACACAACAGAGCCATTAAAAATTCTATAAAGCTATATTTTTAAAGGAAAAGCCAAGTAGAATATCAGCTATGAGAAGAGGATAGTAGAAACAAAAGGGAGCATCAACAGCAAAAAAACAAACCAAACCCACACCAAACCTAGAATACAAGCTATGAGAAGAGGACAGTAGAAACAAAAGGGAGCATCAACAGTAAAAACCCAAACCAAAACCACACCAAACAAAAACAGAAGCCAAAGAACCCTTCACAATGTAACCCTTCCAAAAAATCCCTAATAATTTCTACTTAGTTTGACGTGGTTGTGTGGTGAGAATCTGGTCCTGGTGTGAATTCCAAAAGATAAGGATATTTAAAATGTTGGCCTATTTCTTTCAAACACTGTGCCACTGAAGACAAATTACTGTCAGGCTGTTGATAGCTGGGTATGCAAAGATTGTGTGCCTTCAGTAAGAGAAAACCATTTTGCTGAAAATTTATTTCTGTTTTGTTCAGCAGAAAAATTCCACCTGTTCCTTACTGAAAGATTTAATTTCTTGTAGATCTCGGACTGCAGCTGAAATCAGAGGAACTCGTAATCTTCATTTGTAATTGATTTAGGCTATAAGATTATACACTTTAGGAAACATAATTCTTTAGGTTCCCTGCTGTCTCTGAATTCAGTGTGAGTTTGGCATTGAAGCCGCCTGTCCTTTTAAGAAAAGAGTAATTTTAATCAGTACCTTCTATGTCTGTAATGAATCCTGACTCCTCTGAAGTCAGTAGTAACTGTGCTGGAGCCTGGAGCACTTGTATCAACAATTGAAAACAGCGCTTATAATCCACATTGTTATATATATGTAGATATACTTATGTTAAAATATATATATATAAATAAACACAAAGTATGCTTATAATCAACTGCTATTAAAATATGTTTTAAAAAACAGTAAGCATAGTTTTATTGTATGTCCTATTAGAACTAGAATGGTGGGGACATAGTAACAGAGTTGATGTTAAAACAAATTCTCTTTAAACTTCATCCTGTTTAAAGATTTTCAGCGAAAACTGAAACAGTGACAGAAAATTTGTTGCATAAAGAGAAAATATTTTAAGAAATCTGTGCCGTCTTTATAAGAAATAATCCCAGTGCTCGTGTAATTTCAATTGACACGTAATTTATGGCTGTGAAAAAAAGAGTCTGTATAGCTCTTTCAAAACATAAAGTGAGGGAGTGGCATCCTTTGAGCAAAAACTCTGGTGCCCTATCTGCTTAAGTGTTTCCTAAGTTTCAGCACTATGAGAATATGAGAATACTCCATTGTTAGGGGATTTTGGAGGCATGCCTGGATCAAGGAAGTACTTCCTCGTCATGCTGTTTCCTTTCCCAAACAATATAAAAAATGGCCTTTTCAACCAAACATCTCGAGGTGGTCACTTTGTACATTGTCCAACTAGAGCTCAACCATCACAAGATAAACCATTCATTTGTATGAATGGCTCCATGTTATTACTGCTACTTCCTTTTTATTTTCGTGGTGATTTTGTTGTGATTTATGTATATGCATAGAAGCTGAACCCACTGTATAATGATTGTGTCATAAGCCCAGCCAAGAAAAAACAAGAAACTCCTTACTCACTGCCCTCGATAGCCTGCATACGTTGGCTCTGACATCCTCACTGCCACCACTCAGCTTTTCACATGCTCCTCTACCCTCATTAGACAGAGTGAAAATATACCATACCAATAATGGATTATAGTGTAATTTTATCCCACTGCTTTAAGTATTCTAACTTTACTTCCAAACAGCATTTCAGAGGAAGCAAAAGTAAGTTCGTGTACATGTTCTCTTCTTGGTTTAGCTTTGCATGATCCAAAGGATTTCTAACTAATCTTAAGCACTCAAAATGTGTGCATTATGGTATTAGGTGAATGTCCGTGTTTTAGTCCAGCGTTGCTGTTAGCACACTGTAACAACCATGGCAAAAGACTTAGTGCCTGAAGTCTGGGGAAAGAGTCTTAGTAAATACATTATAACATATTTAATGTTTTTGTAAATATATTATAAATCTTTTAAATTATGATGTAGCATTTTTAACTGTTTTGTACCCGATGCTCACCGGTACTCACATTTGTTTTCTGTTCTGTAGCTTGAGTTGCATATTTAAAATTACTTGGGCACAGCTATTATGTTATGACATCCAGAAAATGCTGAGACTATGCATTGTGTATGCCTTGAAGAATGTCGTTATGATTATTCTGTATACTAGAGAGGAATAATTTGGAAAAAGACTTGGAAATTCTCTTTGAAAACTTTGGAAAGTTCTTGATGTATGTGGACTTGACCAATGTATAAATTACAAAATTAGGTCTATTCGCCTTTGTCACTGAATTTACACTTTGAGAAATGCATTTACTGGGACTACTTTTAATACACAAAGATGGAAAAAAGTCACAGCCTCAACAAAAATCAGCTTAAAGGTGATTTTGTTTTAAAAGGGAATAAATCCATATTTATTACCAACACGGTATATTTGGAATAGCTCAGTGGCTTTGAGAGAAATTTGCCTGATTTGCTCTGACTTACCCAGACATAAAAGGACAGAACGGGATTTATAATTTATTACTATGTTTCCTCGTCTTCGTGATAACTTAATTCGATTTGCAAATATTTACTCTGTAAACAGTACAAATACGCTATATTTGTATTTATGGATATATAAAATTATTTTTTAAATAAATACTTGTGGCTTTTGACTCATTTTCCTTTCTGGAGCAAAACCTCAGTGATCTTGCAACTCCTTTTCAAGCCGTCCTTCTTTCCATACTTTCACTAATCCCACTGAAAACAATGGCAGTTTTATAAAACTAATGTAGGTCTCATCCTTCTGGGACACAGGTTATGTTTTAATTTTGCTAATTTATTTTCTACACAAATGCTTTGTGTTGTTTGTTTAAAGTGTCCTTTTACTGGTCTTTGGCAGTACCGTGGACTGCTGAGTTTATTTTGTCTTGCACCCTCTTTCCTGCTAACTCTGCTTGAACTAACAGTGGGCTGACTGTGAAGTATAATGGGAATAATCTAAGTTAATGCTAAAGGGCTCTAAACATATCCTTGACAAATAAGCATCAGCGTGTTGATAGCCAATAAGTATTTTATAAGTGCAATTAAATCACAGTGATTGATTGGCCTAGGGTGGAAATCAGAATCACTTAGAACAACAAATTCTTCACGGGGAAACCCTCACTAAATTAAGAAAACACAAAAACGCACAACAAAAATAAACCATTTAAGAAGTTCTGCTCCAATGCCACGTTTTCCTCATTTCTCAACCCTGTTAAGGAGGAACAGCTTCATGAAAGTGAGACCTTTTGTTTCTTGAGAATGCATCTTTCCTGTTGTTATTAGTTATGTTGAGTGAAGATATAGAGTTGAACTGATCTAAAAATTTAGTTGGTAACAGGGGGGGAACCTGCTTCCTCTTTCTTTTATCTCCCTTTTCTCTGCCTGTGCCTGGCTCCAGGTTTCACAATCTTGTTGGATTCCTCAAGCTCATTCAAGTAACTAAATTGCTGCAAAGTTATTTTCTAAAATAAAGCATGCAATTTAGTGTATAGTTTAACACAGAAGTACATGCTCCATACAATCCCTAGGGCGCTGTGCTTGTGAAAACGTGTTCTTTCTGGGTAATATCATTGAAATATCCGTGTTGCTTATTTCAGTTCTGAGAGTTGAACTGATCTAAAAGTTTAGTTGGTAACAGGGGGGGAACCTGCTTCCTCTTTCTTTTATCTCCCTTTTCTCTGCCTGTGCCTGGCTCCAGGTTTCACAATCTTGTTGGATTCCTCAAGCTCATTCAAGTAACTAAATTGCTGCAAAGTTATTTTCTAAAATAAAGCATGCAATTTAGTGTATAGTTTAACACAGAAGTACATGCTCCATACAATCCCTAGGGCGCTGTGCTTGTGAAAACGTGTTCTTTCTGGGTAATATCATTGAAATATCCGTGTTGCTTATTTCAGTTCTGTGTGACTAGTAGGTATTGGGGATGGGGTTTTTTTTTGCTTTTTTTGACTTCTAAATTGGTCATTATATATAGATCAGTAACAGTTGCATTTGTTTTTTTTCTTAATATAGGAACATACAAATATTCTCAATAGCTCTGGCCTCTTGGGTGTTCATTGCTTTTGAATGCATTCTAACATGAAGACATGACAAACTTAGATAAATAAAATTTCAGCATTAATTATTGGAAATTCTAGTCTGGTTGGTTCCTATTTTTAAAAAAATTAAAAAGAACTGGTACACATTCTAGGTTTTAAAGAAGAATGTTAAGAAGTTTATATTATACTACCTTTAGAAAATCTGGACGTAGACAGGATAGGGAAAGCTCCATAAAGAAAAAACACTTATCTTCTACAGAGGAGATACATCAATAGCTATTTCTAGTCCAAAACCAATATCAAATAGTAAAATGGCTTTGATTCAACTACTTTTGATTACTATTAAGAAGTGAAACTAAATCTAGAAGAACAGTAAAAGGCAGAAGAAATGTAGGACTGGCTTTATATGCATGGGATAACAGTCCCATGCAACAATCTTAGTTTGACTCCTAGAAGGCGGTAAACTTTAGCAATTGCTTAAATAGATTGGTTTTCATTTGTGGATATTTTGCCCCTAAAATGTCCTTTGTTTAAAGTGCTAGTTTAGGTCATTCTAAAGATAATGTTAACTGGAGTAAATGTATTCTGGTGAAAAAAACAAATGACTTGGAACTCACAGGTGTCAACTGAATAATCAATATGTACTGAAACTCATTTTCCTGCTTTTCATACAAGAACCCTGCAATTTTCAAAGAAATTATTGTGCACTGACAATTCTTGGAACTCACAGGTGTCAACTGAATAATCAATATGTACTGAAACTCATTTTCCTCCTTTTCATACAAGAACCCTGCAATTTTCAAAGAAATTATTGTGCACTGGCAATTGTAAATAAAAGCTTTTAGAAAAACACTTCACCAGAAATAAAAATACCACTCAAAATAACTTTTTGTCATACACTTTTATTTACCTTGAACAGAAAATTTTGCAAACCATCAATTACTGAGAATGGGGAAAAAAACCCTAGCATATAACAGAGGAGGCTTTGGTTATAAGTGCCATTTCTACAGCAGAGTTAAGCTATTGTAAACCAAACATCTTGTAGTAAGGTAAAAATCTCCAGCCAAAATTTTTAAGAACTTAACAGCAACACTGAAAACATTTACATATAAACAACAGAGAAATATTTTCTAAACTTTTAACAGTTCACTTGCTACAATCCAGAAGTGTTTAGTTCACATATCTATACATACAGACAAGCACTAAACCTTTTGTGAACTAACCACTTGTCCACAGGACCTGCCTAGACAGTTTGTCATCAATACCAAAGGTTTTTTTTTTATATAAATAAGTCAATTAAACTTCACAAAGGCTAAAAGAAACAATATAAAATCCCAACTGTAAATAAATCTGTACATTATGGTCAGTCTTGTTTTTCTGAAACCTTGCGCAGCTTTAAAGTGTCTATTTATAAAATGAAGCCAAGGAGCAGCGTTAGCTGGAGTGGAAACTCGAAGACTCGGACTCTGTAGAAACAGAAGAATGTCCCCCACGTTTGCTTTTTGAAAGGATCTTGAGGCTTGATCCTCTGCTGACTGATGTCAAGGCGTTTTGTGCTGATGTTTTGAACTTGGCACCCAGGAAGGCGTAGAGAATGGGATTCAGGCAACAGTGGAAGAATGCCAGGGCTTCGGTAATGGAGATCCATTTGTGCACTATCGTCTCCAAGCTGCAACGGTGTCTGATGACTCCCAGCAAGATGAACGTGTCGATGCTGATGCCGATATAATATGGCAGCCAGCAGGCGAAGAAGGCGAGGATGAGGATGACTGTTGTCTTCAAGGCTTTGCGCTTCTGGTGGCCTTTTGAATGTGACAGCTTAGATATTATAATGCAGTAGCACGTCAGGATTATTAGACCAGGCAAGACGAGTCCTACCAAGATATGCTGAAATCTGAAAGAAATCAGCCAGTTTTCATGAGGGTACATGCGATCGCATAGATACTTCCCTTCCACTTCACTAGTACTGGCAAAAATGATATCAGGCACTGTCAAAAGCACAGCTGGTAGCCACACGCCTACGTACACCACCTTCTCAGCCAACAGCTTCCGCGGTCGCTGGCTGTTGGTAGCGTGGACTATTGCCAGGTAACGATCTAAACTTATGAAGGCCAAAATCAGGACACTGCTATAAAGGTTGACCGTGTAAATGACGTGAACTGCTTTACACAGAACATTCCCAAAGTACCAGCTTATGGCCGCATCCACAGACCAGAATGGCAAAGTGATGACGAAAAGGAGGTCAGCCACAGAGAGGTGCAGCCTGTATTTATCGGTCATGCTTCTTTGCTTCTTCTGGTAGCCCATAACAATGATAACCAATCCATTGCCGATTATTCCTGTTAGGAAGATGATGGAGTAGATCGTTGGCAAGAAGATCCGGTTGAAGTCAGCGTTCTCATGCTGAAAGCATGGCTCTCCGTAGTCTCCATAGTCTCCACCTGAACCAATCTCATCCGTGCCATTATCAGAAAATTCAATGATTAACCCGGAGGACAGCTAGAAAATAAAAAAAAATTAGATGTTAGCTTCTCTGGAAAAGCTTACTCTATGTGACAGTATGTTAAGAGTTGCCTGAACATTCCCCATCATCATGGCAACCCGCTCTAGGTGGACCTGCTTTGGCAGGGGGGTTGGACTAGATGCTCTCCAGAAGTCCCTTCCAACCCCATATCATTCTGTGACTCTGTGATGAGGCAAACTTTTTGAAAACCAGATGGGAAAATGCAGGTTTTAAATATATATATGCAATATATAGCAAATAAGAACAAGTTTAAAAACTTCCTTTATCTTACTCTAAATCTTGTAACTAAGGTCAGGGACTGAAAGGGAAAAGAAAGATAATGGTGACTCCCAGAAATATGGTTGGCTCTGGACACTTTGGTGCTCTAATTGGATGCAGAGTACAAATGGAAGAGCCCAGAAGTGCTGGATGCCAGAGTTTTGTCTGCGCAGGATATTACCCAGGACAATTAGCTCTTACAACAGGGAGCTATAAAAAAAAAAAATTACTTTGACAGAAAATCTGCTGCTCCAAAGTCTCTTCTCATTAAGGGGATGGGGTCAAGGAGAAATAGAGAAGGTACCCTCGGCTGATGTAATAAAGGATAAATAATAGGAGGAATTCCCTGCTGAGAAGCAATTGACAGCTCCGCAGAGAGAGACATGAAAAAACCCCACCACCTCAAAGCCCATAAAGAAAATAAAGGAAGAGGTGACCTTAAGCTGGGGAACTCAAACCCCACGGAGGTCCCCACCAGGACCAGCCACGTTCCCCTCCCTTTGTCCCCCCCCGGCGGTGGCGGGGCTGGAGCCAAGGCTGCCGAACCCCAGCGCGGCGGTGGAAAAAGGAAGCGAAATTTTGGTTGAGGGCATGAAAGCGCCTCAGGAAACCACCAACGGTTTTGGCCACCACGCTGAAGAGCGACGCAGGCGGGCGAGTGCCACCTGGCTACGCGCAGTTCACTCCTCGGCTTTCCACGTTGTAGTTGGCGCGCCCTGGGCACGGGTGAACCCCCGACCCCCGGGGGGACGCGCCCCCAGGGTCCCGCAGCGCTTCACGCACGGGTGCGCCAGCTCCAACGCGGGCATCGACTGCGGGGTTACGGCTGGAACTTGCCGGAGAGCTCCCGTTTGGGTCCCAACGACCCTCAAAACCCCGGCCGGCGGGACACGGGGACGGCG
>NW_015090831.1:5412167-5419708 GCF_001431845.1 Calidris pugnax | reverse complement strand
GGGCCCGCCCCCCGCCGCTCCCGACCCCGGCGAGGTTAAGGCGGGCAGCCGGGGTAGAGGGATGCCGTTCCCCGGAGCCAGATCACTCCAAACTTCCTCGCTTCTTCCCCCCCACCCCGTCCCATCCCATCTAACTGCTCTCCCGGCGTTTTTCATCCTTTTACAAAGGCGCCCCGTGTCACTGCAACTGACGGCCAAGCAGCAAAGCCCCGAGGAAAGAAAGAAGCTGGGGGGGGGGCGGTCCGGCAGCGGCTGCAGCCGCAGCGAAGTCCGAAGCGCAGCAGCCAGACCCAGCAGCGGCGAGAGGTGAGGGCCCAGCCTTGGCCCCTTTGCGCCCCGCAGCTCCCTGGGGTCGCTGGGCAGCGCCCCCGGCCCCTGCTCCTCCGGGGCGACCCCCGGCCGAGGGGCACCCCGGGGCGACCTCCGGCCGAGGGGCACCTTTGTTGGCAAACATCAAGGGCGCACATGGGCGAGGGCGGCGGGGAGCGAGGGCTCAGCTCCCGGCACTTACATCCAGGCTGTCGAGGCTGTTGTCCATGCTCTGAGCCATCTAACGGTTCTGGGCTCTATCGACTTATCTTCTTCTTGTTGTTCTTGCCGCCGCCGCGCCTCTCCCAGCGCCGTCACCAGCAGCTGCACCAAACACACGCCCCGCTTCTTCTGGCGGGACGCGGCTCTTTATAAGTTCCCCGTCTGTCCCCCCCCACCCCGCCCCCGGCTCCTCCCCGGCGGGTGTCACCGGGCTCCGGGCGGGCGCCTGGGACCCGCTCTTTGTCTGCGGCCGCCGGGCCATGGGAACTGCACTTGCCCGACGGGCCCGCGGGGGCGTCGCTCCTCACGTGGGCATTTGCCACCCTCTGATCCATGCCTTCCTACCAACGGGGGTTTGAATTTCGCCTCAAGGAAGGGCTTTGAAGTGTGTTGTCCGGCCCCCGTGTTGCCATGGGTACCCCAGGCGAGCTCCGGGTGAAGCCTCTGGTCCAGGATGTCCATCACAGAAGAGGAGAGGTCCTGCAAACCCTTCAAAATACAGTCAGCTCAGTCCTCAGAGTTGTCTCTCATCCCTGCTGAGGACAGAGTGTACAGGGAGAGGCAGAATCATCGAATCATCTAGGTTGGAAAAGACCCTTGGGATCATCAAGTCCAACCATCAACCCTACTGGGACTGTTTAGTATGAGGAAGAGGAGGCTGAGGGGAGACCTCATCACTCTCTACAACTTTGTGAAAGGACACTGTAGAGAGGTTGGTGCTGGTCTCTTCTCACAGGTAATTAGTGACAGAACGAGAGGGAATGGCTTCAAGCTCCAACAGGGTAGGTTTAGATTGAACATTAGGAAAGAATTTTTCACTGAAAGAGTGATAGGGCATTGGAACAGGCTGCCCAGGGAGGGGGTGGAGTCACCATCCCTGGCTGTGTTTAAGGGCCCTTTAGATACAGTGCTAAGGGACATGGTGTAGGGGAGGACTTTGTAGAGTAGGATAGATGGTTGGACTTGATGATCCCAAGGGTCTCTTCCAACCTAGACAATTCTATGATTCTATGATTCTATGATTCTACTCTACAAAGTTCTCCCCTACACCATATCCCCCAACACCACATCTAAACGACTCTTAAACACACCCAAGGATGGTGACTCAACAACCACCTCCCTGGGCAGTCTATTCCAATGCCCGACCACTCTTTCTGTGAAAAACTCTTTCCTAATGTTCAGTTTAAACTGAAGTAAGAGGATGGTCCTTACTCAGGGATAAGAAGTTCTGCAGACCTTTCAGGGGCTGCAAGGTGAGGTGAGCTGCAGGTTGTTGGCTGAACTCTTCCGCCATCTGTGGTTTCGGGTGAGTAGGCTGATGAGGAGCTGCAGGTGCTTCATCAGCATGTCTGAGATATGATGATGGTTCATTGTTCCAAAGACTTTTTGGAACACTACAAGAAATGTGCCAAGGAAACAATAGAAATTAGGAAGAAAATAAGACATTGCTAAAATAGCGGTGCTGCCAACTTCATTTAAAACCATTTGCATGGTCAATGTCTTGTCATCAAAAAATAGCAAACAGTAACCTCTCTATTTGCCCACTAATATCAGGAACACTGCTTGTCTTCGTCCTTAATCTGAGGCTTGGTAAATTAAGTTTTTTAAATGTGAAGGGTGATATCTTTAGTGATGATCTGTTTCCAGTAGTTGGATAATCACACACACACACACACAAAAAAGCCAACCCAAATGAGAAGAAACTGAAATTGTATATATAGGGTAAAAGCAACAATTATAAAATAGGTTTGCAAGGGAAAACCAACCCAAATATAAACAAAAATGAATCAGAATAATGGCTTTCCATTAGAGTTGTCTCTGGCGTCTCAGTACTGTTGATACTCATGCAGGTAAACTAATTTGCAAAAAAGGTTTTGATTAGAATAGTGTGTCGTCATCATCCTCCCCAGTTTCCCAACTCACACCATAGTGAGTAACTATATTGGGAATAGTTGATTCAGTTATATAGATTTACTCTTTACTGTTGGAATTTGGAGAGCAAAGAAGAAGAAGGAAGAAGAGCGCTCTTTATGTGATAACAATATGCTCAAACTATCCTGGTAGCCTCAAGGGATGAATAAAATGAAAATCTGACAAAAATTTTATTCTTAAATGCCCCTATTACCAGTTTACATGCTCTGTTAGCAGGTCTGGAATATTACATACAAGTTGCATTAAATGCAAACTATAGTTGATTATAATTCAGGAATTAGCAGCCTTCAGAAAACTCAGTAGCTACTTGGAGTTTATACCCAGAACAATTTGAGAAGCTTACCCTGCTAGAATTCTATAGAAATAACAGATCTTGTACTGCATCCCCATTTTTAAATACTAATCCTAGCCTTATGCTACCATAATTCTACTCTGCTAAACTTCTTTAAAAAGAAGCGTGACAAAACTATAATTATTGCTATTTGTCCCTTATTTTCCATAGAACCTGTGATGTGTTCACTGCTTTCTGGACTTACAGATAGGAAAAGTCATGCCCCAAGTAATCTGCAGCCCAGCATTAGATCACCAGGAAGATAAATGAGCAGACAGGGGATTTTTTAATATATGGATGAGTAGGATCATGTCTGTAGAATTCTCTTTCACTTTTTCACTTATGGAGGGTGCCCAGCACACGGCATCAGCAATTGCTGTGCAGTTTTTGTGGAAAGGCTCTCCAGCCTAGTGAACTTGCAAATGTGAGAGCCAGATTTTCACATATATGCATATTGAACAGGTGCTAAAAAACTAATCGGGACATGGAGCTGCAGGTACGGGAGATGAATTTGAGGAAAAATTGGATCCTACCTTGCTACAAAATCATATGGGTGACAGATGGATTTTTATGGAGAACATATTCCCATCTCAGAGGGACACAGAAGATTAAACACTGCTCCTTCTCTATGTATGCAGTGCAGGATGTTAAAATATCCTTGTAGTGCAGGTGGCTGGTGGCAATGGTTGCAAATGAGCAAAAAAATGCATATGTGTACATGAACTCTAGAGCTATTTGACAAGTTTGCGAGTTGGTTGGTTATTTATTGGGTAGATATCATGGAGGGCATTGACATGTGGGGTATCCATGCACAGAACTGCAAGTGGAATTACAGCCCAAGGAGGCAAGTATTACAGCAACTCCCTTTTGCAGACACACCCGTAACAGCAAAACCTATTACTTTAAAATTTATTTAACGAATTAATAAGATAGGGGACAGTGACTCAGTTATTTGTATGCATAGTTAGCATTAAAAAGTCAGACCTGAGGAATGATCTGGTTCCATGGATTAGCCCTGAAGCGCGGTAGTGCTGAGTGCTGGGAAATTTGGGAATGATAACCTATCTGATGAGATGTCACTGAAACGTGTTTGGAGGAAGGTCCTCTAAAACTATCATTCACACTGCTATTTTGTTATCTACGATCTCTTTTGTTTCTGCTATCAGAAAATCCATGTGAAAACTTCCTTTGCTGCACAGAGGACCAAGGGCTTCTTCCTTTGCTTGCACAGGGCAAGTTAATGATTTCCAAAGTGATAAAAGAAGGGAGCTGTTTCTGCAGAGCATGTAAATCAGAGCCAGCTACAAATCTTCTAGACAGAGCTAGCAAATAGCAATTTCCAAGCTTATGTTTTGCATTACACGTTTTTCTGGTCTCAGAATTACTGTGAAAATCAGACTCTTCCTAACCCATGAAATACGTATTTTTGTTACTGAAAATGTGCCCTCTGAGATTCAAAATCCTACATGTTCTTACACTGTTGTGCAAATGACACAATTCCTCAGGTTGTGAATCATTAACCTACTTTTTTGGCGCTTAAAATGAGTCATGAGTGCTGGTCATGCTAGAGCAAAATAGTTTCTAATAAACCCTTCTAATGGGAAAAGTGCCATTTTGATTCTGTAACCGCAGAAATAGGAAAATAATTTTTACTGTATTTAACTATTTTAAATTACTTACTTAATTTGAAGGCTTCACAAGCATCTTTAACAAAGTAAACTTCTAGCTAATAAAAGATTGATGACACCATTGTCTGTGGGTGACACCTAACACAAAGGAGATAGGATCCCTGGTTTATGTAATATATGAATACCACTGTAAAGTAATAATTACAATGGTGTATTAATAAAATACTTCTTATTTTTTGCCATTAATCCTTTCATGACAGTTGATTGTGTCTTAAAAGTACATAATAGCAATATCGCTATATGGTAGGAAATGAACAATTTTCATGTATTCACTGATTTTCTCTGTACATGTCAATTCCCGTACTGGAAGGCTTCTGAAAGGTGGGGGCTGTGTGTCTTCTGAAAAAATAACAGAAAATGTGCTCAGTATTTGTAAGACATTACCTTTGAGTAGTGGATTTTTCTATGAAAAAAAAATAATCCAGGGGATTGATGTTGTGGACTTGCTTGCCGCTAGAAGAAGAGTGGTTTCCTTATAAAACTCAAATGTTTATTACCATATGCTGGATTGACTGCATGACAAATGGGTCTTCAAGTGGCCCAAAGTTGTATACATAGAGAGGAAAAGGATATACTCTGCCTTTTCCATCTGATCTTTCTGTTGAAGTGGGAAAGGTATCAATCTTCCGCCTGTTAGAATGGTTACAGGCGGGTTGCCGGAGTTGGGTTTCAGTTAATGGCTTGCTTTGCTCTTGCTTCTCAAAGCTCCCTGTCTCCCTCTCTTTCTGCCTGTGCTGCAGTGGAACAAGCCTACCAACTGTTACCCTGATGCTGGAAGGAGAGCGTCTGCCCGCTCTGTGGCCAGGGTGCCACCTAAATTTACTGATTTAAAAGCAGAAAGACAAAATAAAATCTGCAAAGGAGCAGGACATCTCTTTCAGTTGGTAGCCAGTTACATTACCACAGCAGTAAGTCCCTTTATGAAAGTAATGGTATTTGAATATCAGAACAAAATTAAAAGAAAAGCTTCACATCAGTATAAAGCAACAAAAATGTTACCAACACTGGCATAAAAGACAGATTTCTTGATGGTTCCTTGCTTTTAACAAGGAGAATTTGTTTTGTTTCCTTAAAGCATTGCCACGAGGCCAAGATGTCTAAAGTCAGCACAGAAAAGTCAGCAGGAAAAAAAAGTGCTGTCCCCTAAAAGGAATCATAGTCACTCTTGTGTTTTAATCCCACCTCTGTCTGTGGCCTGCAGCAAATCACTTAACCCTTCTGACTGTGTTCACCCAACTGTAAAATGGGGATAACAATACCTACTTACCTACCTCTGAGGAGAGTTGTAGGGATTAATTGGTTGAAGTTTGCAAGGCACTTTGAAGACAGAAAGTGCTTATTTTAGAGCCTGTTGAAATTATTGGTGACACTGATCAGCTAAAATTCAAAGGGGACCAAACTCATTACGGTTCTGATCTTCTTCCTCCATTTGGCTATGTTTATGGGTTAGCAAATCTCACTGCATGCGGACAGTTTATGGTTTGTTTGGAAGCAGAGTAGACTAAAAAGATGCTTTGAACAACTTTGTTAATCCTTTTAACAAACATGTCTTCATTTGCATATCACTGAAGCTGAAGGTTTTATCTCTGATGATTATATAGCAGAACGCTTCTGGAGACGTGTTGAATTGGTTTATTTCCAGACTTGCAGTCAGATCAGAATTATGTAAAAACAAACTAAAACCTACCTAATTACATCACAAGTAATTTCTTTACTATAACCTAGTAAAATTTTGGCTTTCATAGCATTCAGATAGATTTCTGTTTAGCTATGAGATGTTCTAATGATGACATTTCTAATGATGTTCTTTTATGCTGTAAAATTTCGTTAGAAACTTGCTCAGCATTCAGTTTGGATTGCTAAGGACAGGACTTGCTTCTCTAGGACCATGCTAAGAGCATGCTGCATTCCTATCTTAAGAGTGTTTGGATAAAATCAGAAAATCTGGTTCAGATGTTGGTGTGTACATGTATGCAGTTTCACAATTTTGTGATTTCTTAGTACATAGCTTTAGAGATACAGTTATACCTGGGACTGTGCATCGGTTCTCCTGCCAGTGTAAAGAGAATGGAGCTACTTGGGGACTAATAGACGGAACAGGGCCCTGAGCCACCTGGTCTAGCTTTGATTCCTGAATTAACTAATAGACGGAACAGGGCCCTGAGCCACTTGGTCTAGCTTTGAATCCAGAGGTTCTTCCCATCCTGAATCATTCTATGACTCAAAGTAGGTCCATCAGACCACATCCTCATACCTGTCCTACTAGCAGTGCTCAGAGTTAGCTGGATCAAAATTCATCCACTTATGTTTGGGTACATTAAGCCTGTGTGCTCTACACAATGGAAATAGCATTTTGATGTTGTGTTTCCGCCCTGACAGTTTTTGACCAATCTCTTGTTGAAATGGTGTCTGTGGAACTGCATGCTTGGCATGTAGCAAAGTGTGCTAGCTCCTGCCATATCTTCTTCAGCATTTTCACACAATTCTTCTAATTCCTTTCTTTGGATGCGGTAGTAGGTATTGATTTTTCACATTGTCAGCTTCTGAGCTTGCTGAAATAATTTCTTCAGCTCATTTGCCCACTTGTTTTGTGTCAAAAATGTGGCCTTGAAAGCAGAGTAGGAGCAGCAACTCTTCCTGTTTAGCTCAGTTTAGCAGGCTGAAGCTCACAAATGTTTTAGTTTTATTGCAACAGCTTTGAAGTAAAGTCTGTACATATGGGGGCTGAACCTCAGCTTGCGTACTTGTTTTTGAATCTGCATGCCTGGGATTGCTCCTGTCTCTGCTTCCTCTCAAAATTGGCGACTGAATCTGTTGTTCAGCAAGTCGGGAGGTCACCCAAATTCAGCGATGTGCATTCCCATCGTTTCTTTCTTTTGTGTCTCTCCTCCCAGTCTTCACCTTAGAATTCCAAAGATATTTTTTTACTGCAGGTTTGCCATATGCCATTGAGATACAGCCTTTTTTTCTATCAGGAGGTGCAGGAGTAAGATTGGGTTCACATTTTTGAGTCCATGGCTCGTACTTAGCTAATATAATTGAGAGCATTTACTCAGTAA
>NW_015090831.1:5400275-5412157 GCF_001431845.1 Calidris pugnax | reverse complement strand
ATTGGGTTCACATTTTTGAGTCCATGGCTCCTACTTAGGTAATATATAATTGAGAGCATTTACTCAGTATCTGTCCATCAGTTTGATGGCTGTTGAAAACACGACCCAACATCTCTAAAACAACCAAAAACATCTCCATTAAGTGTTGTTGAATTTTCAGTGCTCCAGTCAAGCCCTCAATATACAGTACTTGCTTAAATACTGTGAGTAAATACACATATACAGCCTGTTACATCCATTTATTTAGTCTAATATAAGGATGTAGATAGAGAACTGTAGGAATATTGCAGGTACGTTCCTCTCCCTGTTCATTAATTGCCAGTGAAATGAGCATGATATTACACAGTTATTATTTTCAACGGATTGGTTATGAATAGTGATACTTCCTCTTGCTGTTTGGAAAATTTGGTGTGTTAGGTTTTGGGGCCTAATCTTTCTAAATAATCACTGAGGTCACAAGGTATACTTTGTTCTCAGTCATTAGGTGACCAACCTCTATGAAAGCGGGATAACTGCTTGAAGAAATGATTGGGATGTTGAGCCATTGTTTCTGATTTAGTGGGGAGGCAAATATAATTTTACTGTATAAAGAGTCCTCCAGCCACATGATATAGAGAGCTGATCTCTTACAACTGAACTTGCTAAGTTTTCATCTTGCTGGTTCCAATTCAGTTTTAAGAAAGTGGAACAGACAACTTTGGGCAAACTTTATGCTGAACCAGGCATCGTCCACATCATTTCCATAATGGCTGGAAGGAAGACTTCACAAACATCATGGCATGTTGCTCTGGCTGATTTGACAGAGAAGTGGTAGCATGCTAACGCCTGGTCTAGATCAGATCTATACAGCTGGGTGATTCAGCAACAATCTGTTATGAGGAACTGTGGAGCCCTCACCTCTACAAGAGAAAGCGAGGCAGACTTCTTAAGGAGCATAAAGAATAGAAGATGATCATCTTATGAAATAAAAGGCATTACAAATCTCTTCCTGCCTTTTCCTTTTTCACAGGAAGGAGAACTGCATTTGGCTTGTACATGGACCTTAATGTGAAATAGCTGTGTTCCTCCCTGCCAGGGAGTGAGGAACTTACCATCCAAACTCAGTTCAGCTCTCTTTTTTCACTGTCTCACCAGTGTATTGCATGCGTAGGAGAAGCATCTAGAAAACGAGTTGTCACGAATATTTGTTCACGTGTGCATGTTTGTTCATGCTTCAGTATACCTAGTTATGCATCAGCATACAATTAAAAAAAAAAAACTTCCCCAAATGTATGTATAAACAGAGAACAGGTGGGTAATATTAGGGAAGAAATAAGAAAAAATGCTGTTCAAGCAAACTGTTGTCTGTGTTTAGTTATATCATTGCCCTCCAAGGTGCCGCTGAACAGAACTCCAGGGAGAGTGGAAGCTTCAATACTTAGCAGTGATGTTTCCAATTTAGCTTAATATACACTTCAAACTTTTTTCCATTAGAACTGTAGCCTATGATCCTGTTCCTTCATTCATGAGTTCAGTGCAACTGAACATGGGAAGAAAGACTTTAGTCTTGAAATACTCACTTTATAAACGAATTTGTTATTTTAGGAATTGGCCATTATTTTAAGTAGATGGTTCTATATTTCTGAGGTTATTTTTCAGTACTGAGTGAATACTGTGAAAAACATAAAGGAGGGGAATTCTAAAAATACTTCTAGTTTACAGTCTGCATTCAGGACAGTCTGTTCTAAGTGCTATTTTATCTTTTTTTTTTTTTTTTTAACTTATAAAAACAGGAAGAAGCCTTGCTACTTCTGAGGACCCTGATAAATGTTTCTACCTGTCTTTTTCTAGAAAGATCTCTTCAGGTGCCAAGCAAGGGTCACTGTAACCATGGATACTTATACTCCATTTTCCCCTTGGGTTTCTGTGAAAAACTTGGTATGATGCCCAGCTCAAACCGCATTTTGTGTTAGGTAATCATAGGCTCAGTCTGTTCTTGGGTATTGTGGTTTTAAGTGTTCAACGGTTGCTCTGTGGTTTGAAAGCTGTGTTTTTTATTCCCTCTTCTCTTCTAAGCAAAGAAGATGTTAAAGCAAAGTTGCTTGATAACAATTATTCCACCAAAATAGTGTCCTTTGGGAAGGATTGATTGTTGTGTGGTTTAAAACTGAAACCAAACTAAGAAACCACTTTACTCTACCGTTACGTTCAATGCAAAATATATAATATTTTACTGAATTTGGAAAGAGATCATACAATTCCTGGAATGTGTCAAAATGCACTTAGGAATTAGAAGAGGCTTGATCTGTTATTTACATGTATCTTACAAGTCAGTCTTAGAAAGTTTTCTAAATGTGTTTTAGTGAAAAATGGAATCCTCTGCTGCTTTGATATAGATCTACAAAGGATCTGAGTCTGGTTGAAGGAGTAGTGTAATTCAGCTGAGGCAAAAAACTAATTATAGATTTTTCTCACCTTTCAAAAACATTAGAGGTGTAGAATAAGTGTACAAAGGTGAAGATACCCAGTATGAATGAGTATGAATAAGTGTATAAAAATGGAAACTGCCCAGCTGGATATGGAAACAAAGCTCAAGAAGTGCCATGTGATCAGATCAGAAGAATCATATCAGCTCCATCAAATTCTGAAAGAACTGTGTTAAATGAGAAGTCTTGAAACAGTTAGTTTTTAATAAATCTGACAAAACCTGGGCAAAGTCATGTGACTATCGAATGGCAAATGCATGGCCTACGTTTAAAGAGAATAACATGGGCTACTATTGCTTCAGTTGCCTTATTAGCATGGAAAGCTTTAGAGCTGGGAAGAATATTTGGAAGTGTGGAAGTAAATGGAAAACAGAGCAAAAAAGAAGTTGAATTTATAAAAGTATATCGTAGTAGGACTAGCTAGTAGCTTCCATTGATAATTCATTTTCTAGGCAAAGGAAATAGAGTAGATTCCACTTGCCTGGACTTTAGCAAAACACTTCATGTGACACTGTTTGAGTATTGACGAGCTTAGTTTGTTAAGTTAAGACTCTGTGGGAATTAATACAATATATCTAATATGAATGAGGAAGTTTATAAAGGGAAATAACAGTGATGACACTGAAAGGGAAATAGTAGGCAGCAGGAAGGCAATCAGTAGAGCTCTTCAAGTTTCATTGTTGGAACCACTTAGTTTTACTATTTTGTAAGTGTATAGTCTTACTATTATTTAGCTCTGGGACAAAAAGTAGTAAGCTACTGAAATTCACAACTAGTAGAAAATGAGGTGTCACTGCTGAAACTGGTATATCCTCAGACATGACAGAAGGGAGAAAGATATAAATATATCAGCCAGTTGCAGGATGAGCCTGAATTTCTCATATACAACCGAGAAAGAGATATCCTTGCTTATTGAACGTATCAAGTAGGGCATATTGAATGGAGAAAGAAGTACTATTGCTGCCATACAGAGCACTGGAAAGGTGTCTTCTGAAATACTTTTTACAATTCTTAACAAGAAAAATGAATTAAAATGGAATAGGTGCAGAGAAGGATGACTGAGGTGACGCGTGGAATGGAGAGCTGCTCCTGCAAGAGGAGACTGAAAGAGCTTCTTTTCTTTAGTTCACGAAATGAATGTTGAAAGGGACAATGAAGCAGGATAGTAGACATCTGAAAAGGAAAAGAAATACTTGGACCAGTATTAGTATGCCACTGACTGGATGTAATATCATGGTGATCACACACTGTTAGAAACATGGAGAAGTTTTTTAACTGTCAGAGGAACAAGCTTTAGGAACAGTTTTCCGATAAAAAAGAGTTTTAAGCAATTGACTGCTTTGACTGATTTGTTGGGACTTCTTGACCCTAGTTCAGTCCCATTATCCTAGGTTCTGATTTGAAATTCTGTTCTTTTGATAGCTGCAATGTCTGTGAAAGTTAAAATATCACATACCCGATGATCACAGAATCTAAGCATTTGTGTAACTTTTATACTACGCATTTTTGTTAAATTCAAGAGTTTATGTCCCTTTCTTTAGAATTTCAGGTGCTATTAAGGTGGCAGGATCGATTTTATGTGAGATGGAAATAACTGCTGAGAAAGTACCTTTCTGGTGCCTTAAGACAAAGTAGTATTGAGTAGTTCATAAAAACCTGATTTTGCTCTAAGAGAGAAGCAATTTTCAGCCACAAATGTCAGATTTTAGTGTCTAAGCCATGAATCTATGCCATGAGCTGGTGAGCAAGTCTCTGTTGACCAATACAGCAACTGTACTGCTTGTGTCAAGTGTAAGTATTTGTACTTCGAAAATACGGATCTGAGAGTAACATATAAAATCAGTCATGTTCCCTACTGCTGTTTATCACCAAAACACAATCAAAATCATTAATGTAGTAGTTCTTGACTGTGTAAGAACCACTATTGTAGAGAAAATTCAAGAATGGCTGGTCATGACCAAAGTGTTAGTCTTTGAACACTAGTCAAACACAAACAATTCAAATCTTATGAACAAGGAGACAGAAGAGTCTTTTCATCTTCTGCCTGTCTTATTGCCAGTGAAAGGTGGTTTCCTATAAGAAAGGTAGCAATCAAAGGCAAGAAGAGGCAAGTAAAAGCAAAATGTAAACATACAGAGCCAAAATCTAGGGGTTAGGAGGAGGTCAGTGCCTGAAATGGTAAAAGCAACGTTTAATTGTGCTCTTAGACTTCGATTTTTTAATTAGTACCCCACTGAGGGAAAGGCTGCAGTCTAAACAGCAAATGCTTTGGGTGCATTATATTAGACATTAGGGAATACAACCACAATCACAAATCCACTGGAAAGTCGTTTTTGTTAATTATTGGAATGGTAGCTTGGATGCTACGAGAATATGTCTTTTCATAATAAATGCTCTGTAGAATTTGAATGTGCATTTGTGTCTGTTCTTATAAATTGGATGTACACAATGAAATAGAAGTAATGTAATAAAGAACGCAGGTCGTCTCTACTTCTAGATAATGTCTAGTTGATTGCAAAGCAAAACTTGTGCAACTTCTTACGCTCCAATCAGGGACAGATGGACAAGAAATGGCAGTGAGTGTTTAACTGGCCTCATGCCCATTCTTTGTTCTAAGGTCCCTGAAAAGACTCTTAGTTCTGAGTAATGAAACACTGGTAAGTCTGCCTGTGATTCTTTGTAATATTCATTACATGGAAACCACTTTCCATGCGGGTAAATTCCTTCTCAGAGAGAGAGCTTGTGAGCAGGGCCCACAGGATAGAACTAAAAAGGCAGTTAAATGAAACACTGGTAAGTCTGCCTGTGATTCTTTGTAATATTCATTACATGGAAACCACTTTCCATGCGGGTAAATTCCTTCTCAGAGAGAGAGCTTGTGAGCAGGGCCCACAGAATAGAGCTAAAAAGGCAGTTAACTTAGTGGTAAAGGATAAAAGGGAAAAGAGGACTGTATATACAATACTTGTACATGTAATAATGAAACAAAGTCTTATGTACAGTCATCGTAGAATAGCTTGTCCTACAGAAAACATTATACATGAAATAACAGAAGGATCAATATCAGCTCAATTATTTACTTGCAAGTGCTAATAAAGGAAATATAATCTCGCTAGAAGCCAGTCTAATTTATGCATCTGGGTTTTCAAAAAAGTGATGTGGCAAATTATGAAAGGAGTATGGAGCCGAGCACAGCCTGGTTCCCGGAGTTGTTTTCAAGGTGGAGAAATCACCTTGAAGTTAACAGCTTTTTATTTGTGGAATGAAGGCTGCTTTGGGAAAAGTTACATTAAACAGTGAAGAGAGTGAGGAGTAGCACAGAAGGAAAGATGAACAAGTTCAGAAGAAGCAAACAAATAGGAACAGAGACAGTAAGGTCACTGAGGGACGAGAGCATGAAAAGATGGTGACAGATGAAGTTGATAGTCCCTCTTTTTTATTTTCAGTTGTCACAAAACCATAGAAAAGCAACCTTATCCTGGTGGATAGGAAGAGGTGAAGATTTCTCAGTCAAGGAGCAGGTCTGTTTGAATTGCTGCAGGCTGAGCAGAATGACAAATGAAAATGCAGAGGGAAATGGGGGCCTGAGGGGAAATTTGTCCTAGCTCAGTAAGGACAGGGATAGTACCAGATTCATGGAAAGCTATTTATCATCCGAGGAAAAAAGACGAGAAAGCTAAGAAAATAATGGACTTGCTTAAATTTTATTTTTGTGAGAAATATTTTAAATACAAGTAGTCATACACAAAGTTCTTTGATAATACATGTTAGTGCATTTGTGCTTATGTCTGCGCTAAAAAGAAAGGAACACAATGCCTGTGAAAGTGTAAGACAAGGGGCTTTCAAGACAGGAAAACCTGTTTTATTCCTACTGCAAGTAGAGCACAATGAATAAAAGTCAAACATGGATCACATTATAATTTCCATTTCTTGCTGTTAAATAGCAAATCTCTTGATCTGTTTGCCCACTGTATTATTAAAACATTTAAAATGTATTTTTATCTCTATCAAATAGCAATTTTCTTTCTACTACAATTAAACAGGAAACCTTTGTGGATTGTTCCTCTGGTTTCTTGCCCGCATACGCAAGCACACACTCACACACACATTCTATCCCCTTTGAACTCTGCAATGGTGCAGAGGGGACAACTCTCTTTTTAACTGTAACAGCGGACAACCTCTGGTATATTCCCCACTGAACCACATGGCAAACATCCGCCGAGGACCAAAATAATCACCACAACAGCTCACCAAAATAGCATTTTTTTCATTTCTTGTTTCAGAAATTCCATAGATGGAGGGCTTTATTTTTTGTAGAGTAGTGCCATAACAGCCCTGAGGGTCCCACCAGTCTTGTTCCTAACCATGAGGACCTACCTACAGAATAAAAAGAGTTTATTTAGTTCTTTCCCTGCAGAAGTCAACAGGGTGTCATTTAGGTCGAAGTGTAAGATGGGGCCACTTGTCCATTAGGAAGTGGAATGAAACCACTAATTCATTTTGTGTAGACTACAAAACAGCTGCCAGACAGTAATAATTTTCAGTCAGTGCTGACCTGGGGTAGATTTAACAAGTGACCTAGAAATGAAAAGCTCGGTAGGCAACTGCAAATCCCCTGAGTTATTTGAAAAGGCATGCTTCTAAAGATTCAGAAATGTATAATTTAGTAAGGGACAGACAGTATGTTTTAATTAATATGCTTGTATTTTTCTAGGTCGGATTTTCTTTTCCAGTTTACTTGATACTGTCATTTATATCAGTAAAGAATGGATTGCAAGAATAGTTGTGTTTTGTATCAACTTTGCATGAAATCAAATTAACTCACGAACAGAAAGGTGATATAGAATCAAACTTTTGGAGTGCATATTTGCATTTGTGAAAACGAGTGAAAATGCTATGAATAAATGCAGTGCAATTTGAAATCTTTGGTTGTCTCTGTCAGGGGAGGTGCCCTGGACTGGGGAATGAGACTTGTTTCAGGACAAGGGTGTGGGCAAAAAAAGACTGACACTCTTAGGTTTTGAACAGAGCTGAATAACAGGGGGGTAAATTATAAAATAGTGAATGGCCTAGAGAAAACAGAGGAAGGGCTTATTGTCTTTTAATTTTCCAAGGCTGAAATAAGGGGACAGTCAATGAACTTAAAATAGTGGTGACCTATTGCTCCTTTGGCTGAGGAAGCCACCCAGCTGGTGTGCCTGAGTACCAGTAGCAGAGGGAGGTCAGTGGCCAGGCGTGTTGTGTGTGCTGCTATGATTTTCAGATCACCAAAGCTAAAAATGTGCAGGGATTCCAAAAAGGAGAAGGTGCTTATATGAATATTGCATATATCCAGAGCTGTTACAATCAGTAATATCTGCTTCCATAGTAATAAGTTTCAGGCAGAAAAGGGACACATGACTGTTCGCTTTTCTGGTTGGTTTTTTTTTTCTGGTAGGGTTAATTTTCTGATGTTTTAGTTCCCTAAATTGGGTCATTGTGGAACTGGAGCCCATACAAGGGAAGTGGTGGGATTATATTGCTAGGATCAAGACTGACATTAGTGGGACAAGCCATTAGATCTTCTTACCACTAATGTGAAAATGCATTTTTAGAGATCTGTGGAAAATACAGTGGCTGGGATAGGGGGAAAAGCAAAACATTTGTCAACTGGGCGAGGGGAGGGAGTTATTTTTTTTACTGCTGGCCACCGTACAATGAAGGATACTGTGTAATATGTGCTAGGGTCTAATGCAGTGTGGAAATTCCCATATATCTGTTGACATAAACCACAACATTTTAATTTACCTAGAAAGGAACTACACTCCAATCCTTGCTACATAGGACTTGTCAGTTGGGACTCCAGGGTTTTATTAATGGTTCTCCCTTTCATGCGCTGGATGACTCCAGGCAAGCCATTTAACTGCCAATGCATTAGCTTAATGCTTTCTAAAGAGAAGATAACAGTGTGTGTATTTGAATCCAAGAAAACCTTGAATATTAGATGATCTCATATCATATGGTCAGGTTAGGAAATGTGCATGGTAAGTTAATGTTACTTAAATTAGGTTGTTGGGGTGTTTTAGAAAGCAAAATGAAACAGCTAGACCAAACACCTTTGGTTTTGATCTGTTGATAAAGGTGACCTCAAATTATCTTATGTTGACTGAGACAATACTGTGGCCAAGAATGGAGGAGAAACTGTTAGTGTGGCCTGTGTGGTCTGTCACAGATGCAAAGTTGCCTTATATTACCTCACGTTTACTACAAGGCATTGCTCCCCAAAGGCTGACCATGCCCGCCTTTTACCTCTACTAAATCAGGGTGTCTGTTGTCTTATTCCATGTCTGTCACAGTACTATCTACTCATTTTCTGAAACCGTAATGCGTACAAACTATTTTTCTTTTACTTCCAGCCTGGAAGAAACTTTGAGCCATATTGTTTTGGGCTCTTTGACGGAAATATTGAGTTTTGCAGTTTTCCCTGTAGATGCTGAGGTTGTTGACCTCTATTGAAGGAGTTTGTGGGATAGCTGCTGAGCCATTTCTGTCTTCTGCACACCTAAATTTTGCTCTTGATGTTGACAGTTTCATAGTTCCAGTAGGATAGAGCTGTCATCAAGGGAAGTTGAGGTCACACAGCATGAAATGGTTCCTCATTTAAAAGACACTGAAGGAGAGTTTTGGACATGGAGAACAAATAATTTAGCCTAACTGAATGCCCCTTATGAGAGGAATGAAGAGGACTGAACATGCAGATGATGATGGTCTTCCAGTGGTTTGCACTGATTTGAAGATGTAATGAAATATACTTCAGGCCCAGAAAATTGGACTCCTCAGATCATTAGTCTATGAATTTCTATAGCAAAGTTCTAATGAATTGGTGAAGAACAATTCTTTTACTGATCAAGGTAGAAAAGGCTTTACTAGCCATGAATTCACAGATAGAACATACTACACCTTTTACTTAGGTTTGTATTTTGGTTTTAGTATAGAATCTTTGCAATCTAATTAGAAATGTCTTTATCTGGGGTTAGGACTGTTTGCCTGGACTAAGTTAACAAACTGAGGGGGAATAAATTTGGAGCTTAGGCAGAAACTCCCTTTTTGCAGCATATATCCAAACTGAATGATTTTGGTATTAATAGTACCCATCTACATTTGTCTGCAAAGGGAGTTGTTACCTACCAGTTGGTTAGGGAAGAATTCTGAGACTTCTCATTAAAAAGAAATATGGGATATTCCCTCAAAAATTTAAATGAATTCAAAAATAATGAGGACCGATAAACAGAGCAGGACTTTGCAGAGTGAGGATTTTCAAGTGGCACAAGTTGACACAGAAATGTAGAAATGTATGTCAGTCATCCAGGGTAACTGCTATGTGCAACTTTATCACTAATTTCCCAGAAGCAGCGAGCAATCAGGGAAAGCAGTAAGAAGTTTTGACTTCTAATTCGCTGACCTGAATATTATAACTGGTTCTGATACATTGTGATTAGTTAAGTACAGGGTAACAAAAGACTTTAAATAAATGTTGAGTATCAACCAATATTCAGATCTTTAGCAATTTATGGTGATATTTAGAATGCTCAATGAGTACTAGATGCAGAAGGGATTATATTTAAACAGAGGGTGCGTGATCTTGGGAAACTTTCAGTGCATGAATTAATATACTCTGTAAAACTCCATTTTACAGTTGATGGTAAATGACATGAATAGCAATGAATTCAGAATATAGTTTAATGAACTGGACCATGGTTTAGCATCTCTTCTCTTAAACCCTGAAAATTAAGAAACATCAAAACAATGACTTCTGATAATCCCCTCAAATGAGGCTTAAATTCCTGAAGTGATTCCTTTGCTGAAGTAGCTGCTTTGTGTAACAATGAGCCCTGTACAAAGGCTCCCTGGGGCAGGAAGATAGGCAGGATGCAGGCTTGAAAGTTTGCTGGCCCAGTCAAGATTTTTTATAGCCTTGGGCTACACAGCACCAGTTAATTCGGAGAACTGTTTAACTGACTTTTATTTACACAATGTTCCTCTCTCTGTGTTTAACTGAAAGCTCCTGGCTGTACCAGCTGGCAGCACCGTAGCACTAGATGTAGTAACTGGAAAGTTGAAATCAGTGAATTGGTGTTGCAGGTATAAGTATGGGCAAATAGAATTGAAAACAAAGAAGTGAAATCAAGTTTTTGAGCAATTTTCCTTTTCCTCTTGCCATAGCTGGCATGATTTCTCTGCAACACAGTATCCACCTACCGCTGACTACTCATCGCTGCAGCTCCACAATAAAACCCCCTGTTCCTCCCCCTCAGTCCTCCATCCTGTGAAATCCCCTCCAACTCACCATTTCATTCTGAAAGCAGAAGGAACTACGCACTGAAATGTTTTCTAAACGTCCAGTATTTAGTAAATACATCTATATTGTTAAATGGACTTTTATATAGAACTGGGACCCATTGAAGTTTTCTTTTGTTTGTGATGTTCCCATGTTTGTATCTCTCAACGGTCTGTAAGAACACAGTAGAATGTGATGTTTATGAGCATCTTTTGTAATGGAGAGTTACTTTATTTGCAAGCTTGCACCATGTGTGTCCGGTGACCATTTTAGGAACACTCTGCATCTTGAATACAGCAAATGTCCAGTCAGGAGGCATGGTTCATATCTTACATTTCTGATTTAAGAGACTGTAACTCAAACTAGAAATGAGAGAGCAAAGTTAAAATGGAAAAAAATGAGTAACATCTCACATGAACATAGATAATATATTGTATTTTCTAAAAATACAAGCTAAAAAGTCTGATGTTTAACATAATTTCAATCTATTGTCTTGCTACAAGGAGGTCTTGTTGCATTCTTGATAGTAGAGATTTGAAAGGGAGAGAGAGCTGCAGTGAACAGGTTCTACTTCCCTACCCTTAATGGTTGCAGACCCACAGGCCTTGCTCATCTCTAGAAACAAGACCTGAATGTGGTATCCCAGAGGAGGAGAAAATGCCATCAGTTTGCCAGAGGTGGCACCCATTTGTGGTGAGTATCTTATGTTCATTGACGTAACCAAAAGGCAGCTGGTGACATCAATTGATCCCAAACCTCCTGCACAATGCTCTGGTACTTTTTTTGGTTCTTACCTCAAGGCTTTCCTGTGTTTGGTTTTGACATTATATGAAAACTGATTTGGACTTACCCCTTGAGCTGAGTATTTCTTGGCATAATTTATATTAAAAATATTCTTTTTTTTTTTTTCTCTGAACAATACTAGAAACAAATTTCATACAATCAATTCTCTGTCAGAGAAATCTTTGTTCAAATAACATTTCCTCTTTCCAAAAAGCTGCTTTTTTTTTTTTTTTTTTTTTTCCTTTTTTTTTTAAAGTAAGAGCTGTCTCTACAATGAGGTCCCCTTTCTGTCCAAGAACAGGAGATGCAGGTCAGAG
>NW_015090831.1:5268719-5399760 GCF_001431845.1 Calidris pugnax | reverse complement strand
GAGATGACCTCCTTGGAAATCTATTTTTTATTTTCTCTTTCTGCATTATTGTTTACGTGATGTGCTTGTCTTTTTTTTTTTTTTTTTTGCCTCTGTTTTTCAAAGGCATAAGAGACATCTAGTTAAAACCGATCCGCTTCCTTACGGGAACACATCCAGCTCAGTCTTCTCACTGTATAATGCCTTCCTGCCACACTCTCACCTAGGAATGCTTTGAACCACATCTGCATGGTCATAGTAGATATTTTGAGCTCTAGTTTCTTCTTTACTTTTGTGGAGAGGATAGAAGAGGTGACTGGTTTAATGGATCCATTTGCTTGGGTTCCTGCAGAATTTCCGTGATGAATATATATTGCAAAGCTAACTAGAATAATAACTGGCGCTTTCATTAACTTTGCTTGCAATCTGAATGGTTGGGTCCTTCAGTTGGAGTTCCTTCAGTGTGGCTGTAAGCAGCATCCACAGCCTCACACAAACCACCTGATTTCATATCTGTGAGATACGTCCCCAAAAATCTTGGCATTGTACATAAGCGGGTGCAGTGTGAATAACAGCACAGAGTTCAAGTAGGTTTTACAGTGTGAGTGCTCTCCTCTCAGCTACTAGATCGGTTAGAAGGAAGTAACTCAATTCCAGAGAACTTGAATTACATGACAATGCACACTCGAAAACAGATTTGGTGGGAGCACTTGCACAACAAACTATACAATTCATGCAAGCTCCACAAGAAAATCTTTCTTTTTTTCTCTTTTATTTAACAAAGAAGAAATTAAGTTCAAGATGTGACACTGATCCTTACATAACCGAAAAATTGTAAAAGTTTGAGTTTTACAAAAACCTCTGTATGCCTACCAAAACCTTCTGTTTGCTGCAAATGCTTGGGAATTTAGGACCAATGGTATGGCTTTCTATTCTTTTTCTTTTCTTGTGAAGTCATTACCATATATTTTTTAAACGCTTAAGATAACTTAGTTTGTCTATGTGGTGGATATAGTGTAGCTTTTTGAACCAAAACTTTTCCTTTTTCTGACTTGGCAATGACGACTTTACAACCTTCACATTTAATCTACACAAGGCTTTTTTACATTTAATATTACATTTGCATATAGTCTAGGAAGTATGGTATTCGTGTGTACAGGGCTTTAAGCTACACTTTCTTTTTAAGGCATTTGTTCTGTGAGCTACAGTATCATTGCATCATTTATTGCGAGCTTTATAGCAATTATTGCATTAACAATCAGAATAGCTAGTGGTTCCAGTGGGACAAGAAGAATAATGATGCATTAATAGAGAATGAAATATATATTTTTTTCTATCAAGAAAATTTTAAATAGTTAGCTGTGGAGCTATTTCAGCTGCAGGCAGCAAATGGGATGGTGTACAATAATTATTGGAGCAGGTAGGAGGTTTCAGATATTGCAGACCTAACATATAAAGACTCTGAATAAGAACCTACATTCCAGCAACATTTCCTATTGCAAGATTTCCAAGATTTTGATGAGAGCTCAGAACAAAAGCCGCTCTGTTCCTCCTGGGGTTTACGTCAACCGGTTGTCTTATTATTCCTGATACTTTGCCAATCATATTGTGCGCTTGGAGAAAGGGATGAAAAAGCAGCTTTTCTCCTTTAAAGAGATCTAAACTTCAGAATAATCTATTACTGTGGCTATTAATTGCAGAAGGGACAGGCTGAAATGCCAGCTATAGAGTGCAGTAGAGGTACTGCTGACAACATTTTTACAAGGTTCCACATAATGGCATTTCTGTAGGATGACCTTAAGGTTATGGATGTTCCCATAAATTTTAGATATTTTTTTTATGGATAGGAATGGAGTACAATGGATGGGAGGATGGGATTAGAAATAAATCCAGTATGATAAGCAATCTTTATTTTCTAGATTTCTTCCTTTTTCTGTCATTTTGTAAATTCTGAGTGCTTGGATTTACAGGCTTATAATTATTTTTAATGCAAGTATCTTTAATTTGGTTGTTTGCAACAGCCTTAAACATTAAAGCAGTGCAAAGAGGCACAGTCTTCTATGCATTAACTGTGCTCAAAAAGAGTATGCCTTGGGGACTGAAGTCCCAGGAACTGCAACCAGTTTTTTTTAAGGGGAATGTGCTTTTCTACTTGTATCTGTGGAAAATCTTTGTCTTAATAGAAATGCATTATTTGTATTTGCATTGTATTGTGCTTAGAAATATCCTTTAATGCAGGTTTCACAGTGCTATAGAGCAATTTAGTTTGGAAACCTGTTTCCAGCTCTTGATCTGCATTTTAAAATTTCATTTCTAAACTAGTCCTGCAGTGTCTTTGCCAGGACATTTCCCCAAAGCATTTCCCAAAGAGCAACTGGGATTGTGTCCACAGATGCACAATTACACACAGTCCTTAAATTAGTAATGCGTCGAACCAAATAGGCTACCAAGAAAAGCCACAAGATTCCCTGGTAGCCAAATGGCCTGTACATTGAACACTTTTATTTCTTGTCTTAGAAGTCATGGGTAAAACATATGTTTTGAAATGTTTGTAAAACAAAACAATAATCCTCAAGCTTAATGGTAAAGAAAAGGTCAAGTGCCTTTCAAAAATCTCCTTCACTTGTAGTTTTGCTTAAGTTTTCTGTGCTACTGAAGTGATTGACAAATCTTGATCTAACCATAGGCCTTTGAGTTTTCCATAGGATAAATTTCACAGGATCTTGCCAGGTTATTTCATCATGGACTCAGTACTTTCTTGAAATATATTTTTTGCAGTCGTTATCTAACTTTCCCTTAATCAAGCTTTCTATTTAAACAGTCTTTTGGGGAATGAAACCCCACTGATTTAATCCATTTTTAAAAAATCAGCTTTGTAAGCCACTTTTGATAGTTTTACTAAGCTAAAATTGCTACTGTACATGCCCAACACAAAGTAAGTAACTCTGGATTCAACTATATTTTCTTAACACTTCAGAATTGCATTTATATCATCATTAATGCTACCAGTCTTGATTGTCCTATAAGGTCACAATTTCTAACAAAAAAAAGGTATTTCAAAAGCTCAAATCCATGCATAACACAGCCTGAATCAGCACCAGCTGAAGTGGAGAAGCTTTCAGTGATTTTGGTCTGATGTGAGAAACTTGTTCTCAAATTTTCTGCATCTGGGCATTTAGAATTGTTAATATTAGTATTAAATTATCTGAGACATGCTTGAAACATTAGCATTTTTCAGTAGAGAAAACTATCAAATATAACAGATGACCTTTCACTCATTTTATATGAGTTTTCTAAATTTGATTACTAGTGCTGTCTGGAGACAGAAATGAAACTGAAAGCTGACCTGTGGGAGAAACAGTCATGTGGAGTCAAATCTCTTTTTTCCAGTACCTAACCCAAACCCCATGCTTAAGTACTGAACTATGAAGATAGTTTTCCCCAAGAAAAGTTTTCTGGCTCACAGGAGTGGAGACAGACCCACAAACCACTAACCAAGCTGCAAATATTGCCTTGGCCAAAGATACCATTGCATCTACTTGCTGATTTACGACAGTGTTTTCAATAGCACTTGCTTATTTAATAAGTATTCTCTCTTTAGATATATACTTACAGCTTTTTTTTTGCTGTAGAGACTATGTTCTTTTATCATATGGATTTTCTGTGCAACGTATAGCAAGATTCCCCTTAATTAAGGAGGAGAGATTCTGACAACCATAGAAAATAGATTGTTTTACTATCTGATATACCAAATAACCATAAGGATCAACAAAAGTTAAACAAATCTCAGTGGGGTGCCCCACCAGTAGTCACAAGACTGATGTTTTCATAGCTGATGCCAATATCACATATGTAAGACCATAGAAGTATTAACAGAATTTTAAAAGTAACTGAAGTCTTGATATTATACTTTTCAAGTCTTTACTCTGTTGTATAAAATACTAGAAGCAAGCAAAGAAATTGGTTTATTACAGCAATAAATTAACCTAAAAGAAAGACTTAGAAGCCATGGGTCTGAATCGTAATGTTGGCATTAATGATACAGGAAGGTGGTGTTCCTTGTGTAATACTGCAAGTCTCTAAAATATGAAATGTCATGCTTGCTTTATATTTCATAGATGGGAGATAAATGGAACTACGTAGCATGAAACATGAGGGACTAACAGAATCTGTTACAAGCACTTTGTAAAATTATAAAGGTTAAAAAATGTTATCACAGTAGAGAAGATTAATCATAATTAAATCTAGGGAAAATGAGGTATTTGCAAAGTTTATTTCATTACATTGACCTTTTTATCATACAATACTTGGAATGTGGTGTTGAGGACTGGCAGAGGGCATGTTGCAGCAAACAAGATCAAAGGGAAAGGTTTTGCTTTGAGACCTTGTTCAGTGGAGAAAAAGTGTATTAATGGTATTGAACTCTTATGTAGCATTTTATTTGTTTATATCCAAACGCTCTGAGAAGAAAACCATTCTCTCTGTTTTACAGATTAGGAGATGGTGATTATGATTACCTGTCAGTGTCATATTGGAGATTATGAAGTCAGGAACAGAACTGAGATGAAACTTTAGATCTTTTTAACTTCATCTCAGGACGAGACAAAAGGTACCTATTTACATATTTTTAAGTGGCTATGTTACCTATCATATGTGACACTCACCAAGAAGAAATTCATTTATTTCTTGATCATGTAGCAGTCTTTTATGTTGTAAACTTTGATAGCATTAATTATATTGGTGCAATTAACTACGGGCAATTTTACTTAAGCAATAAGACAGGTTACAATTCCATTGCGTTTGATAGGAGTCTTTAGGGGACTGTTGGTATGGGGTCAAATAAACCTCCTCCTCCTATTTTTGTTATTATTATAGTTGCTTTTTGTTTGGTTAGTGTCTGCAATGTTCTGGTCAATTTCCCAACATAAAAGAAGGCAATATTTCCTTCCCTAAGAGGTTACATGATAAAAAAACAGACCAAAAAATAAAGAGTATAAAAGGTCAGAATAGAAACCATTAGTGTTTTAGCGTCTTGTCACATTTAGTGAGTTTACTGAGTCACTGAGTAATCTCCCAGGACCCCAGTCTGGCCATAATCAACCTAAGGGATGGCTTATCCCATTTTTAATAACTTAACCTGTCTGTGTGCAGATGACTGTTGCCCATTCTTCAGAATGTAATCTTTTTTGCCCCAGCTGTTGATTTGGAAGGGCAGCATAAAAACCTACTGTTTACAGAGAGTTTAGGTTTACAACTCCTACTGATGGGGAACCATTTTTATTTGCAGCTCTGTGCATAGAACTTCTATAATCTACACATACTGGGTGATTTTTTAAATGTATGAATATGTGCTAATATATTAAAAATACAAATCAGTGTACGGAGGTAAAGCTACACATACAAGCAATTGTTAATGATCCAGTTAATAGCACTCCAAAAGAATAACACATTAAGAAGTCAAACATTACAGAGATTAGTAAAGGGACAGATTGCCTAAGGCTTTTAAGTCCTCAGTTCAAATTGAGTTTAGGTCTGTATCAACCAAATGTTACTGTGACTGTTTATCACAAGTCCTATAATAAAGACATTTGCTCGTCTTAATTTGTATGCCTACATCATGAAAATTATGACTGCAATAAAAATCTTGTTTTAGCAGACTTCATAGATGCCCTTATTTACTGTTGACTGCATATGGAAACTTGGAAACTCTTAGTAACTGTTTTGGGGGGATTCCGCCTGCAGATAGACCTCATCAGATGGGTTTCCATCCTTACAAGCGCTATATTTAGATTTAAAAAATGTGTGTTTATAAAATACAAGCATCAGAACAGGAGCAAAAAGCACAGCGATTCCACTTCTGAGCTTGATGCTTTTGGGAAATTCAGAACTCAGCCAAATTTCCAAATTTTTGGAAATTCAGAACTGATATGAAATCAGCCAAATATTTTCATATTGTTCATTAATTTCTTTTTATCTAGGGTGATGTTAGCTATCCATTATTACATGTCTGTTCTCTAATGTAAGCATTCAAGCTCTACATAATGGTATAAATTAATGAGAGCAACCTATTTTTTCCACATTATTCTATTGCTGTATCTTTAGCTCTCCCACAGAAAATACACTTTCTGTGTTACAACACACATTAGATGATAGATAAAAGCAGAAGCAGCAAGAAATAAACATCAGAAAGGAACAGTATGCTTATTATCACCATACCACACAGATAAAATCTAACAAACATGAAAGACTGGAAGAGGGGAAAGAAGATCTTCCTAATTGCTTTACAAGCAGGGTTAGCAACAAATACCTGATAAACAAATACAAATTAAAAACTCCAATGCCAGTTTAAAAATGCATAAAATTTTAAAAATTTAAAAAGTAAGAAAAATAGTAGAAAAAAATGAAAAGGAAAATGGCATTTTAATGATGATTTTTTTCCTTGGATTACGTTTCTCATTCAGCTATTTGTAGATTTGAAATACACTTCTCAAAATGAGTGTTTTGCTGTAATTTGTTTCATTTTAACTCTTCACTTCTTGTACATTAGGATCTGTGTAGACTAGGGGATTTTCTAAACCAGAATAAAAATCATTCTTTTAAAATACTGTATTTGCCTGTAACAAACTGTCAGGTTTTTTGTACTATCTTACTTCTTCCTCAATGATTAATAATTATTTTTTTTCAACACTCTGTCTAATGTTGGGGTGTCACAAACAATTTATGCGAGGGTTAACTGTAGTTTGTCACCGAAAGGGGTGTTTTCAGCTCTTTCAGTGTTAGTTTTCAGTAGGATCAGTGAGCTGATCTTGTTTATCCTTTGGCTGTATGATCTCTAGAGCCCACACAAGGGAAGTGGTGGGAACACGCAGCTGGAGATAAAAGGAAGTTGGATTGCCCTGTTCAGGAGCAGTGCAGTCTTAGATCAGCTTAAATTGACTGTGAAATCTCACTTTTAGTAGAGGGGGAAATTTGCTGATTTACAGAGCAAGAACATTTGCACTAATGTCTGATTTCTGTCTTACATGGGTTTAAATTTACAGTAACTTTATGGAAAAAGAGTAGACTTAAATATCGTAGAGAAGTGCTAGGAATATTTTTCAAATTAGGAAAATTGTTATACCCATCAAAAGAAACAAGTTAATTTGCTCAGTAATATATAAAACAGCTTTTCGATTCCTTTCATTTCAGCTTTTACAGGCTTCCTGTTTATGGCCAGGCTGTGATGGGCCTGTGGGATCTATCCAGGCTGACTTCTCCCTTAATCCATTTACTTAAAAAAATCAAAAAACAAACATGGAAATGTGTTTAGCAGCTTTCCTAGTGCCAGTCTGTAGGTCTATCAAAACGGGTTTTCTCATGATGATTATGTTTGTCCTCTGCTGAGTCCTCTTTGCCATAGAAATTTGTTGTTGGAGATGAAGAATTATTGTAATTTTTTTTTTAAGTAGATAGGTCTTACTGTCAGAGCATGGGGGGCACTAATAGCCCTTAATGGCTCTTACCAGCCTCCATGGGACCTCCCCCACCCCACCCATGGCACAGGACCCCACTTCAGCCCCCCCAGGGCCATGAGTCCTTGCATGGGTGATGCCGTAAGGTGCCTACCTCCAGCCCCACCACAGCCCTGGCCTGCCCAACCATGGCCACCACCGAGCCAGGTCCACTCCTGGGCTGATCAGGGGCTTTGATGGGGCTTTGACCAACCTGGTCTAGTGGGAGGTGTCCATGCCCATGGCAGAGGGGTTGGAACTTGATGACCTTTAAGGTCCCTTCCAACTCTAACCATTCTATGATTCTATGATGTCCCAGTCTGACCTCAGTCCTTGCCTCCACCACACACTTTCCTGGTGCTCTGGGATGTCCCCCAGTCTGTCCTGCTCTCTCCTGGGGATGGTGAGACAGGCCCTGGCTGGTGATTTTAAGTAGTTTTAACTGTTGTAAAGCAAAAGGCAGCTTCAGCTATTCAGCTGTATCGTAAATCAATATCGATCACAGAAAAAAATAGATATTCTGCTGGTTGTCTCTTGGTTTTTAATTTTGCCATCTCACGTTTCTTCTGGGGAGATGTGTTTTCATACTAATTTTGTATGAAACTAAATGTATATTTATTGCATTTATTAAACGTGCCCCAAATTACCATTGAGCAATCAATAAATATCTGATACAACTGTTTCTAGCAGAAAAAAAATTAAATTGATAAGTGGGCAATCTCTGTGGTCAGTAAAGTTCAATATTTAATGAAATTATTGAAAAGTTCTTACTGTGGTATTGGTTTTCTTATGAAAAGTTACTGTTGGAAGCATAATTTAGGCTATTTTGATTGGGTTTCTCTTTACACCCAAAATGTTTTTGTACACTTTATTGTAGAAAAGATTTTGCACAACATTGATATTTCGCATAGATGTCTAGCTGGAGTAGTCTGAGGTTTCTATTTGTTGTTAAATGGGGAAAATCCTTTGTCTGTCACTCATCTTCGAAACAGAAGCAACACTTGAGTGAGAGCTTCCCTGTCACCTTCTCGTGCCTCCTTTTGTTTATCTGACACTGTTGTGAGACATTTGGAACCCTCCAGCTCAATATAAAACATTTGCTTGGCAGGTTGGGCCTCCTCTTCCTTTGATGGGCACAGCACATGTGACGAGTTGTTGGACACATCATCTGATCTTGTCCTATATTCCTAGGGAGCTTAGCTCTTCTGAGTTAACAACTTATAAAAATTCTTCTCCCTGTCCTTGAAAAAGAGCAGCTCCAAACTCTGTCTACTGAAAGCGTTTCAGTCTCAAATCAGAGCAAAATTACATACTGCTGCTGTTGTCTAAGCATTGCTCTTAAATACTTACTACTTCACATTTCTGCTCATTCTCTCTGTTTTCTGAGTGGCCTTTGCTGGGATTTGAAGCCAGCTGTGAAGTGTGGTTTGTGCTGTACCTAAGCCCAGGAATAGTCCATTCCATTTCAGATACAACAGCAGAAGCAAGACCTCCACTGTTCTCTGTTAAAGTTGACAAAGATTGTTTTTTGAATGTTTATACAGTTTCATTATGAGGAAGGATATAGAGAGAAATAAAATGAGGAAGAATATTTGAGATCAAAAACTTTATATTTGGAAGAATATTTGAGATCAAAAACTTTAAAAAATTCAGTGGTGCGTATATGTACCTGGATGTTCATTTTACATAAGGGAAAGAGTTGGACGAAGCTGCTTAATTCATTAAAAATGCCACCAGATTTTATTTTCATTATGATTTATGCAGATGCACACCCCAAACTTCCACTATTGTTGTTCAGTGCATGGAAAAGTACCTATTGCCATTATTTTGAGTAGGCAAATCTATAGCTGGCCTCTTGTAAATAACTTTTTACTATTATAGAGATTTACTTTATGCCTGAGAGTATTCTTCAAGCTATATGAACTGCGGTGATTCTAGTTGGTGGAGAGCGGCATTTTGAGAGAGTGGGGCACACACCACTAGAATGCACTAACAGCTTGTTTGCACATCTGCTAGTTATTGAATTGCTCCATTTGGTCAAGTAATGGACGGGCGTGTTCTTATAGTTTGAAGCTGCTGGGTTCAAATCATGCTGGTTTGTGGAAAAAAACCCATGTGATTTTCCTTAAGAATCAAAAAAAGGGGCTGTATACCCTGTTAGCATGTCCTGCATGGGAAGTGCCCTGTATTACAGGGGTGAGACTTTTTTAGAGGAGTTTGCAGACACCAGGACACAGGTGTTGAGCTGGAAAGGCCTCAGAATGAATTTTCTGAGCTTAAAATGTGAAATTTCTTGCCACTGAGTGACCCAAGGCTTGTAGTGAGAAGTGACTGCAGGTGGCCTGACAGAGTTGTCTGCTGCACCCACTGACTTGAAATCTGAACTTGCTGTTGGGATGGCATTTGTTTTGGTAATTCGTACACTAGAGATAGCAGACTAATATTAATTGCTGTTTTGAAACATCACAAAAGCTGACAGCCAGCAATGGTCTAAAGTAAATGTATGTAAATACATGTGCATGTATATGGATAAATAATAAACCATACTGTATGTGCATGCTTGAGAACAGCTAATAAATCTCACTATATGATGTAGCTCTCTGTATGCGGTATCCTAGTGTGTATGTATATGTGCAAAAGCCTGCCCTTAACTATCCAATAATGCTGAATTATGTCTAAGACATCCTGCTTGTCTGTGAGAGGAAATTAAACATTTATATTCATACAGGGTACTATATGCAACGACCGCAAACCACTAAAACAACTTTAATAACAAATCTAGAATCTGCTCTCTGTGTACCTATCAGTACTGAACCAAGGCTCTACCTTTAACTTGAGTTATATGTCCTATGCACTCCGGGCAAACAGATCTCTAGAATCACAAAATCAAGATTAGATTATAAAATACTGAACATACTGGAATAGAAGTAGAATTCCTCATTTATCTAGCAAAAAGAGCTTTTTTGGTTTTGTTCTCCTGAAGTGATGTTTAGTAACTATCACCGCAATTAAACACAGTAATATTTTCCCTTCCTAAACACTTCTAATCTCTTTATGCCAAACCAGGTAAGGTACAAAACATTCTGTACTAATTCTCACTGATCTAATCTGGGACACAGATAAGGCATATTTGACTGATTCTGTAAACCTTCACTATGAAGAGGAAAGATGAGTCTGAGGAGAAGAATGAGCAAATTGAAATTGCAAATTCAGGAAACAGTATTGCAACTTAAATTACTTGAGTGAGGAAACAAATTGAAGCTGTGTCACAATTTAGGTTGCAAAATGTAAAAACACCAAAAATAAGTAAAAATAAACCATTTATCCATTTTGACAATTCTTTTCATCCCCCCCCCAAGATTGTAGACTTTTTTACCTTAAGTGGAATTGTGTAGAAGACAGGTTTAACGTGCTGTAAATATATCAGAAAAGTTTTACAGAAACTATAGAAACTCTACTAATTATATGTATTGAAGAATACAAATCTAGCATTTAATTGGGATAAACTCAGTTGCACTAAATACTTTACTGAGATATTTTCCAGTATATTCATTTACCTTAATACTGTGCAGTAGATGTGGTGATAGCCACTAAATTCTGTCCCTTGATCTTAAATTTCTTTCATGTTTTAAGCTCAGCTTGAATACTTGGAGCTTTAAAATCATTGCTAGTCTTTGAATATCCAATTTAAGAATAGAGAGTTTAGTTTTCAGAGATATTAACATCTGTATTTTCCCTACAGATCAATGCACAAGCAGGTACAAGTTTATCTCACACTTTAAATTGGCTCATGACTGCCTTGTGTTTCTCCACCATGCTATTGCATCACAGAACGCTGCGGTTCAGTAGTTGTCCTAGCAAAATTAATAGTAAATAGTGGCAGTGAAATTGCCTTTGAGGAATAGGTCCATCATCTTAAAGTCAGCATGCAAAGTTTCAGAATGCAAAATGCTAGATTATATTCAAAGTACAGACCTTATCCTATGGGCCTCTTAATTTTTCATTTCCAAAATATTGATGACAAAGGGAATTTCAGTTACTATTATCGTAGTTTTTGCATTTCCTTGAAACGATTTGACATCTATTGTGAATAAAATTGTTAATAATGATGGTGGCATGTGATAATGGCCTCTGTGTAATCCAGAAAGTTTTTGGAAAACTCTTGGAGTCATGTGGTTTGCAGTGGTGGTAGCTGTCAGGTGAATTAACAGTATTTTTCTAGGGTTTCAGATGTTAAAACCTCCTTTTTGTATGCCTTTTTTTTTTTCTTATATGCAGAAATTGCCAAAAGCAAGATTAAAAGAGGTATTCAATAAAAAGGAAACTTTTAAAAAATCCCTGCATTTTTTTTCAGCCTTTCCTGTTTAAGTTTTCCCTTTCTCTTATGTTGCAATTTAAAAGAGTTTCTCCACATGCTTAAATTGAAATTAATTTGACAAGACATATTGTGTGTGTATGTGCTGAAGTCCCCTTGGCTTCAGTAGGTCATTAGTACATGTATAAGCTGAGCACTGACTTGGTTCAGAATTTTAGAAAGATTGCCATTCTTTTAATGGGGTATAACATAGTTTTGAGTTTCATTGCAATAAAGGCAGCAAAGGACTAAACAGAAGAAGTTGGGAAGCAAAAAGGCAAACAAGATGAAAAAGGAACTTGAGAGAAAAAGTTGTCTGAGCAAGATTTGTGGAAAATACCAAAGTTGTTTGTGTGGTAAAATGAAGTATTAGATCAGCTGTGATCTGTTGCGGATGTGCGACAATGAAAATCTTACCTTCTCAGAAAATGTTGTGTCTGCAGACTATAGTGCCTTTAGTTCTGCAGAGAAAAAGTATTTTATATAAGATATATAGGGTGCAGTTGATGCTGACCCTTTTTTCTCTATAGATATAATGAGGAAAACAGTTGTTCTTGGAGAGAGAGAGGCAGAAATTAGCTTTCAAGGCTATGGGACAGATCCTAGCAAATGGATGTTGGTTACAGAATACAAGGATGCAGAGGAGTCAGAAAATTAAGTTGGAATATGTAGCTGGTGAATAGGCAGATTACCCTGGATGGAGCCTGGGGATGAATTATATTCCCAGAGAAATTAAATGTAGACTAAATGAAATTAGAAGCTTCCACTGTTTCCTGCAGGGTGGGATTAGGAAAATTTGAGTGTAACTACTGCAACACTGGTGCAGAATCAAGCTCCTGCTTTTAGGGATCTGGGTAGGTCTAGATCGTGGCTCTGGCAACCGCCAGCTGCTCTGATGTAAATCTCTCAGGACTCCATTTGCTTCAGCAGCGTTATTCCTGATTTGCAGAGCTAGCACCCACGTTAGCTATTAGGCTTTCTTCTGTACTGGCTTATTCTGTCTCTAAAATGAAAACTTCCCTCAGCTGTAGGCAAATATACTTGTCTATATACAGTTTCTGCAGAAATGGGGTCCCCAGAAGGTAACGGCGACAGACCAAGTATAGCTGCTGGGGAAATCGTTGGGGAGCTCTGATGCAAACAGGATGCGATATGTTGCTGGATGGGTTCTGTAAAGACTTGCTCTGAGCCCGTGGAAGACTCTAGAGATCAAACGTGCCCAAAAGCAGGTCCCTAGAGAAGTAAAAAGTGTCAGCCAGAGGACCAGAAAAAAAGTGGCTGCCGGAGCAGGGACTCCAGCAGCGTCCTGGGAGCTGAGAGGGAACTAAAATCAAAGTTTAGGAAACCAAAGAATAAAGAGAATCAAAGCCCAGGGCTTCTGAATGGACTAGTTAACAGAACCTCTGGGAGCTAGGCATGCTGGTAGAGCTGGTGTTCAGTTTATAGTGTACATATAGTGTTTATGAAAATGTATGCGGATGGATTAGCTCTTTGGAATGCTGCTGGTAATTTATCAACAATTCCTTGCTCTGTTTTTCTGTAAACATTTATATTATCAGTTCTTTTATATTTTATGCCTCACAATGACATTTGGCTTTGCCAAATGTATCTCAGAGGAACTTTATTATTTTTGTATTGTTTGTGGTATGAGCATGAACTTTGACTTCCTGCCTTCCAATTTAGTTTGGTGTCTAGCTTTTTGCTGTCTGGGTCACTCATGTTACAGCTGGAGCTTCCTGTTTTCAAACCCGTATCAGCCAACCATGTAAACCTGAGGGTCAGCTCGTTCAGAAATGATGCATGATTCCAGTCACTTGTTTGCTGAAATAAATTAGATTTACGTAATGAAAGCTGTCAGGTGCTGTATCAATCTTCTGCACTAGTCAAAGTACTTCCTTATTTACAATTCTTGTTTCTTGATGCGCAACTCAGCAGCTTAAAAATACTTAGATTGTTTCACTTAGAGGACAACTGAAAACTTCTTTCAGACAAAAATGAAAAAAAAATTGTGAGCCTGATACAAAAAGTCTTTAATAATGGCAGTTTAATTTGGAGGCAAAGGGTATGCTGTGTGTAAAGTCTTGGGTGAAATAGTAATCATTTGGGTCTAATCGCATATTATCTGCAAGAATGTCCATCTCTGTGTGTGTATTATCCTCTCTATCTGGAAGAGGAAGGGACATCCCTGGGTCCATACTATCCTGAAATCTAGGACTTGCAAGAGAGATTTAATAGGAAATAGGAAATGCTGTATCCTGACTAAAAATAAACTCGGTCGTTTCTGTAAGTTTGACCCTGCTGGGTCACTGTGAGCTCCCCAGATCCATTTCAGTGAGAGTGGAAATGCCAGGGCAGGTGGCATTTTAGAGAAAGGGTCCCCACAGGGGGCTCGTCTGGAGATGCTTTCACTTTCTGCTGTTCTGAGGGTTCTGGAAGGCAAGGCACTTTGCCTCTTTGTTGGCTGAGAGTGCTAGATTTTCTCAAAGTAGCTTTCTGATGCTATTATTTCTAAAATAACAGCAGCATTGCCAACCGCAAGTGTAAGCTTCTCCACCCTTGCCCATAAGTCAGCCTTCAAAGCATCATGAGATTTGCTGAAATCATGAGAATTTGAAGCTGCCATACTTACGAAGTTCTTTTTGTTTGACTTCTTGTTTTTGCGTCTTCAGGATACACCCAAGTCACATGGGCAAGCTTTCCTCCCTAAAGGTCACATGCTGACCCAGAATTACATCAGCTGAGGCCTGAAGAAAAACATGAGGATACATTAGGTGCAATAAAATCCTTAGTTAGTTAGTATAGTAGTTAGTAATAGTTAGTAGCAGTTAGTAGATAGTTAGTAACACTATCGTAGATGGAGTGCAATCAAACCTGGCTTGCTCTTCCTTTCCTGATTCAGTGTGAGTTCTGAATAACTTTTATTAAATCTGAAGACTGTTTATTCTGCAGCAAGAGAAAGTACATATTCATCTCTTTTGTGTTGCTTCATTAATTAGTTCCCCAGAAGAGATGATTACTAATTTAACTCGAAAAAGCATTTGGAACAATTAGATATCACTTTTATTTATAATTAAGGAACTTTGCAGAGATCTAACAATGTAAAATGGTTGGTAAGTGCATTGAAATTACATTTAAGCTACAGCAATGTAAGAAGAATAATTTCCACTGAGTTTTCTTTCCATTTAGGGTTTCTGATCACAGCTAAGCAGCTGTTTGTTTGGCCAACTATTTAGCCTCAGCAAAATGTGTATTCCTTCTTCCCATCTGAGATATTCATTGCCACTACAAAGTATCTCCTAGTCAGTGTACTTGGCTCTCTTGTGTTTTTAAGGAAATAATTTGTCTGATAGATAACAATATGATGGGGCTTTCAGCTTAGAAAAGTTTAGATTGTTAAAGCAAATGTTGCACTGAAAGTGGGTATTACTAATGGAAGTAACTGGGTCACAGATGACCATGACGGGAACCAGAAAAATAATGTTTTTTTTTACTTCATATTAATTTTATATAATTGAGAGCTTTGTGCATCTTGGAATTGGCCACTGTCACCTCAGATCTGAGTTTTATATTCTTATATTCATAACTCTTAAATTCCAACAGCTTTCAGCAGTTCATTTTGTTTGTTTGAACTTATGAGAAATTATAACGTTGAAATGTATCTTGCAACTTTTGAAAGAGAGTGCGTTGGTGGCGGGTGAGAATCCTCCATGAGTGGAAGTGGTGGTGGGTTGTTCTAGAGAGCTTCAGGTGTTACCCTTATCCCTGGAGGCCCTTCCCACCCTGCATTAAGCCAGGTGCATTGTGGCTGTTGGGCAAAGCTCATTTTCCCTCTCAGCGTGATCCCTGGAAAAAGTGTGCACGCCGTGAATTCATCTGTCCAGCTTTGAATATGCAAACATATAGTTATATCCATACACACCCACGTACACAAACACAAGGAGAGATGCAGACACGCATAGGCACAGGGATCTTTGTGTTAGAGAAAATGAAGTCAGGGAAGTGCAACATAACCATGGAGAAGACAGCACATTTTCCTTCCTGAGGGAATTAATTCTGGAGGCCTTTGTCAGCAATTCAGAATGTTCTCACCCTAGTACAGATGAGTAAGTGTGATCTGTGACCAGGTTCTGAGGTTTCTAAGCAATGAAATTGTCAACCACAGTCTTTACCCTAAAGGTGTATAAAATAATCTATACATCTTGCTAGAAAACTGGGGAGCACCATATGATTCAAATAGATGACCTTGAACTTTATTAATCATTCTACTGGATGTCAAGGTAGGACATGCTTAATACATTCATTAGTCCATGTTTCAGAGAAGATGTGTTGCTGTATTTTGAATTGTTAGCAGTTCCTGAGGGTCAGCACCTTCACACTCAATATGTACTGCATTGTTATAATCTAGTTGGTAGGTGACAAAAAGCAGCCTCTCGAGTCTGATCCTGGAGGAAGACCACATCAGGTGTATCTATATTTAGTGCACTGGGGGCATTCTTTTTAGCTGTGGGTTCTCCATGTCTGTGTTTGAGTGGTGCAGTCTGGAGCCTCTGCACTACTGGTGTGCAGAAAGCAGTTTCAGAGCTGGTGGAGACCAAGGTTAAGTTGCACACCAAGCACCACGCGGAGAGCAGTGCTTACACTGTGGATGTAAGGAACCTCCTCAAGAGGAAAGTGCATCTTCTCTGAGGATAGTCCCCCACTGGTTTGCTTTCTGCATGTGGGATTTTGTTAGCAACAGGAACATCACGTTGGTGACAGGATTGATGATTTCAGGGCTGACTACAGTCCAGCTTATAGATAGTTACCAAGGTGTTCCTAGGTCTTTGCCTTTGAACAGGTTTTTAAGAATTTACTTAATCTTGTCAGGATCAAAAGTGAGGGTCTGACAGAGTCAAGGTGACAAGATCTAGACTGGCCAAAACATCTGTCTATTTTTAGTGGATTTGACTTGGTGAGACTTACATTCTGTTCTGGATACACATAACTATTGTATCCCATAACAGAAATCATTGTTCTCAGATGGGAAAGTCTGTAACCTCTCCATGATCACCTGGCACTATTGCTAAGACATTAAATAGCAATAGAGGTGTGACCACCATAGCATTCAAAATGTTATAGAGGCTGACACCACTGATGAACAAAGAAATCAGGAGTCCTTCATCTATTCTGTTGTAACATATATATTTTTCTTTAAAGAAGCATTTCTTTAAAGTAGCATTTGTATTTGTACTAGGAATAATGTTTCATTTAAATTAACACTGTAATTGATTGACATAAAGTATACCTTAGTTCTGTAGACTGCTGCAGAACTTGCATTGATGGTAAAGTAGCATTGGAGTCCCTATTTTCCTTTTATTTCAGTATTATAGTGGTCTCTCATGCAAGTTAATTTTCAGCCCTTGCCTAATTAAAGTTCAAATTTATTAACTCAGGCAAGATGTTCAAGAAGCTGGGACCTTCAAGCTGCAGTGATAATTTCCTAATGCTCCCACCTTACTACAGTAGAAATTACATATACTCTTAATTTTCCTTTCAGGAATCCTCCGTAAATTGTATGAGCTCTGTAACTCCACCATGAAGTTTCATTTGTATCTGTGGTGATTAGTTGAAACATTGAGTCTTGCTTGTAATTCAGCTAGTTTAGGCTTCTCCTTTGTTGTGATTCTACCTAATAGTGATGCAAATTCTCCAGGTACTGAATGAATAAAAGCATGACTTCCAAGTGGCTGCAGGAAATGGTCTGTGGTTAAATATTTTGTTTGTTTCTGTCTTCAGAGATTACATGTGATAATAAAGATTTTTAAAAACCCTTTCCTTGTTTCTTGGGTAACCACAAGAAAGAAAAGGGACAGATATTTGAAGGGGGTGAGAAATGAAAAGAGCAGTACTAGGTAGCACCCAGTTCTGGATATTGATTTAACCCCAGTTTAAATCCAGCACTTGACTGCAGAAAGCCTGTTGCCAGCTGAATTTCTACTTAAGACAGATTCTCTGCAAACTTCCTCATATTCAGTTCGTGTGAGGAGGGAAAACAGCTGGGAGTCGTGCGGTTTACTGAGTAGACAAGTCCCGTGTACTGGAGCCAGGGAGTATCCTGGATTTAATCTGGGCTCAAGATTCTGACTCATTACGTGACCCCGAGCAAATCATTTGACCTTCTTGATCTTCTGCCAGCTCAGACGGAAAATTAGGTAAAAAGCAAAGACTGCAGTGGAAATTTGGTGCTGTGACTGCACTGGATGGATGAAATGAAATGAAATGAAATGAGTAAATGTACAGGTGTTTCCCTGCATTTACGCTATTGATACCAATGGGAGCCATAGCAGGATTTAAACAAAAGACAGAAAACAGCAAATGTTTGCCATTTTTTTCTGGCTGAACGTTGTCCTTCATAATATGTAGCTTCACTGGAAACAACCCATTACAAATATGTTAAAATAAAGCGGTTCAATGTACTGTGATTGCTAAGGTGCCATCCACGAGGAACGTGATGGATTGGGATAGTCACAATCATTTTTTTCTGCTCTTATTATTCTCCTTGGTCCTTGGCTCTGGCACAGCATTTGATAGCACTCACTTCCTCTTGTCCTGTCTTGAACAGAAGGGCCCTAGAAGTTCATAAACCACTATGGAAGATTCTACACACTGGGTATGATGGGTTCTCACTGTCAGAATCACAGGGTCTTATTCCTACTTCTACCACTATCTCACAGTGGGCCTCTGTTTCTACCTTACCTATCTATAAAATGCTTGCAATATGACATTCTCTAATATATTGAAATTAACAGTACTTGAAAATCCTAAGATGAAATACCCAATTAAAACCCCCAAAGTTTATTTTTGTTTTTAAAAAAAATTAGTTACCTGTAAAAATGTGATGAAAGCAATGGCTGTGATAATGTTCAGATTGGGTTTTTAGTGCCTTCAGGAGAGAATATATCAAATAAAGACACGATACAATTAGAAAGAGAAGGGAATAAACTATGTGGTATAGCTGGAGCAGGAACTGAAAACAGATAAAAAGAAAAGTTTTACGTTATATTCCTTCTCCACCCACATTCCCAAAGCTCCTTTAAAAATTGACATTCTGGAAAAAATTGTTAGCGTTCTGGTTACATCACTGGCCACTTGATCAAGCTTGTTATGATATCACCACAGCCACAAAATTATTGCAAGTCTTATTACATTGTTTTTATAATTTTTCATTATGTGTAACTGCTGCACTGAAAACTGTAAACATCAACTGTAAGTTTGTTTGACCTTCTACTGAGAATTCAAGAGTGACTGACTTAGTCCCAGTTGTAGTTTTATTGCATTGTTTTATTTTTATTACCATGCTATGGAAAACATGTTCATATTACTGAAATCCATCTGAGAGAGATCTTATTACCTGAAAAAATGGGGGTTTTTGATCTTTATACATCAAAGGTAATCCTTTTCAAGTCTACAACTGGGTTAGGGCCAGCCACGTGAATGCCACTTTTATATTTGTTGTCTAAGAATGGCTATGTTAGAAGCCCACCTCTTCCTCAATGTCTTTTAGTTTACATATTTTTGTTTTTCTCTTTAAGAAATGTATAACCATATATTAATTATATTTCTTTTCCACCAGTGCAAAGCAGAATCCAGCCATCAATGCCTTTAAGCATTAACTGGGAGTAAGGAAATTTTATTTGCGTTGTTAAGTCTGGGATGTTTTCCCTACTTAGCATTAAAGAATTATTTTCTCGTGAATTTTTTCCAGATAGAATGTGAGCCTGAAATTAGTTTGAGTTTTTTGGACATTTGTTGTTGTCTCTGGTGGACTTCAGCCTGATGCAAACTACTTACAGTATATAGGCGAGATAAAATCTGAACCTTGAATTAAATCCTATCCTGCATGAACTCCTGTCTTTGAAATAGAAGTAAAACTTTTCATCTGAGCGTCTGAGAGGAGTGTTTGAAAACAGGGCTGAAATCTGAATTTCATGGCCTGATCCTGTCTTGCCGATTTAAATTGCCCTATAGTTACACTGAAGTTATTTTGATTAGGGTAGTAAAGGAAACTGTTTCTGATTCAGTCTGATTCATCATGCCCAGACTTCTTTCTCATGACTGATTAAACAAACACCATTTATTGTGTGTGCTGGTTACTATGGTAACCAGAAACACTGAACATCAATGAAACTGATTAGAAATTGTGATTCTTTAGATTCAGAAACATATCTTTTGTGTGGAGACTTTCTTATAAGTTTGGATTCATGAGTTAGCTTTGGGAAAGCAATCTCTAAATTTGCTCCCACAAACATCTATGGACATAGGTGCACACTAGTAAATTGTATGTGCAAATTAGCATTTTCTGAAGAAGCAAACAAAGGCAAATCATTTGTTTAAGATGGGGGTCTGGGAAGCCTGAGTTCTTTCCCAGATTCAAACACAAATATCTCGTTTGGCCTTGGACCTTGTCACATAAAAGATTTTTTTTAAAAGGCACATACTTTTGGGAACTTCTGCTTTCAGGCACAATAGGTACCTTAAGCCTGGGTTGTTTTTTCAGATATTGTGTATATCTGTGATTTTAGTTGTCATCTGTGAGAAACTTTAGTTGTTTCCCACTCTAAAAATCACGTCTTAATGCAAGGCAATATAGCATAAATACTTTGTTTTCATGTAATAACCCACCGTGCAGAACATTTTTTCACTTCTCTTTTCTGGACCATTGATGAGTTTTTCTTAAAATAAGAAGGAAGATGTTTTCTTCTACCAATACGTTCCAATTAATAGCTTTCTTTAGTGATGCCTTTTTCAAACAAGTTACATATGAACTAATCAGACCATTGTCACTTATGAATGATTATACATAATGGATGTCATTTTACATGAACATTATAGCAGGAGGAATCTAACTTCAAAAATGAATCTGGCTTGCCCTGAATCTATTGTATGGAAAAGAGAAGCAGCTTTGATCTTGCCTCATGTAACAGTGTTCAGTGAATTTTACTATTCCTGTAAATGAACCTGCTTGGGCCATGGAAGAGGATGCTAAATGTATTCAGAAGTTGTTTTTTGCACTTACTCTTCTACCCGTGAAGGGATATCTCCCTGTTTCTTGTCCATCTCTGGAGTGACATCCCATTCTTTTCCCCTCTGTTTACATGAATGCTGCAGGGACAGGCATTAGCTCCCGATGTCATAGCCCTCATAAACTCCTAATAGACAAGTTCAGAGAAATGAAATATGAACGTAGTCTGGCTCGACAGTGATGGAGAGAAGCTTGGCGTTGCCAACGTCTGAAACATTAATGTGGTGGGTTCAGTATGAGGTATCCGAGATGATTTTTTTTCCCCCACAAGGAGACCCGAAATGAGCTAGCATGAAGAATGAATTTACCAATTCCCTATAGAATGTGATTTGTCCTGGCCATGAGAAGGTCACTGGTAGGGCAGTGTAGGTAGGATTAGAGATAGAGACTTGGCTTGATGATTTATTTTTAGTTTGAAACTAATACCACTTTTCTGTTATAGTGCTCAGTTGCATTCCATGACAGATGGGAAGAATCCACAGCCATTTGAACTGCTTATAATATTTCAGCGTTGACCACTGAAACCTTGTAGTTAATTGTAATTATTTTAGAGAGAAGTGATTAATACAAAAAAAATAACATAAATCAAATCTTCTTTCTCTTTCTTTCTTCTCTCTCTTCCCTCTATTCTCTCTTTCCCTCCTTCTCTCTCTTCCCCCTTCTTTTCTTCTTTGGAAGGGCTCCAAGAGATACATTAGGAAATCTAATGCCAAATTTCAACAAAGACTGCACTATTATCACTTTTAAATATTTTTTTCTTAGAACATAAAAAGGGTATACAAAGTGAAGTTTTTTTTTAATTTTACTGTATTACAGACAAAATGCTGAATGCCCAGTTATGTCAATCAGACATTAAACTTTTTGAAAGATTTCCATAATTGTGTAACAGCTTTTTATCCAAAGCTTTGTTTAAAATAAAGCTTGGGAGTTTGACATGCAGACATGTTTGTTCCAATCAATTTATAATAGAAGTGCTTTGGACTCCTGAACTGCATGTATATCTATGAACTTTAAAAGGTGCTGAAGGATTGTTAAACACACAATGAGACTCAAGGAAGTGATTTTAGTCTCTTTTTTTCTGGAGAAAATTATCCAAAATATGGCAGAGGAGCTGATAGCAGAATTCAGGACTCCTTATTCATTCAGCACCATAACTTTGGAAGATATCGCTTCATTATTCCTGTACTCCATGGGAATACTGATTTCAGCAGAAACTCTTGCAAGACTAAACTTGTATTTGCCAACATTCCTTTGCTATTGATACCTAAGAATTAACAAAAGCAGTAACAACTTACAGACTATTTTTTATCATTGTCTCTACTGTTAATCTCTCCCAGAAGATGATGAAAGCTGAAAGGCCTGCCAGATAACAGCCTAGAACTTGTCTCACTGTCCAGGAATTAGTACCCTAAAAGAGGAAAAAATCCTTTATTTCTCTAATAAACATAAACTACAGTGTTCTAAATGAGATACTACATGACAGTGCCAAAATGCAAAAGGTGTCCAGGGTGCTGAAGGATTGTTAAACACACAATGAGACTCAAGGAAGTGATTTTAGTCTCTTTTTTTCTGGAGAAAATTATCCAAAATATGGCAGAGGAGCTGATAGCAGAATTCAGGACTCCTTATTCATTCAGCACCATAACTTTGGAAGATATCGCTTCATTATTCCTGTACTCCATGGGAATACTGATTTCAGCAGAAACTCTTGCAAGACTAAACTTGTATTTGCCAACATTCCTTTGCTATTGATACCTAAGAATTAACAAAAGCAGTAACAACTTACAGACTATTTTTTATCATTGTCTCTACTGTTAATCTCTCCCAGAAGATGATGAAAGCTGAAAGGCCTGCCAGATAACAGTCTAGAACTTGTCTCACTGTCCAGGAATTAGTACCCTAAAAGAGGAAAAAATCCTTTATTTCTCCGATAAACATAAACTACAGTGTTCTAAATGAGATAGTACCTGACAATGCCAAAATGCAGAAGGTGTCCAGGGAGGTGGGTTCAAGTCTCAGTTATGGAATAGGCATTTTTATGGCCTTCTTGGATGTGAAGCTACATCACATCCCACACAGTGGGAAGATTCGGTAGGAAAAGGTTTTGTAGGAAAATTGCTTACTTTTGGTGTATCAGTAGCAATAATCATACAAGAATGAAAGCAGGATGACATCTTCAAACCCTGCCTAAAGTTGCTGTCTCTTTTGTAAAACTACTTAGCAGACTGGCTAAGATTGTAAGACTTAGTGTATGGTAGGTATGGGTGAAAACCTGAGACACGATTCTTAGGAAGAAGAGATGGGTGAATAGCCAAGTCACAGCATGAATCCTGAAACTCACTGAAAACAGAGGGATTTAATGGTGCCCTTAGCAGACTGGCTAAGATTGTAAGACTTAATTAGTGTATGGTAGGTATGGATGAAAACCTGAGACATGATTCTTAGGAAGAAGAGATTGGATGAATAGCCAAGTCACAGTGGGAATCCTAAATTCACTGAAAACAGAGGGATTTAATGGTGCAACTAATGTGTCTAACTTCTGCTAATGCCACTAATAGTTTCTCTGTTAGTCAACTATTCTCTCTCTGGCTTTCTCCAATGTAGTGTACTGAGCTTAGGCTACCATATTCATTTGCTGGTGTTGGTGGGAATAGACTCAGCTGACTGCACTGGTGGGTGACATATTGCTGCCAAAGATATGGAATAGACTCAGCTGACTGCACTGGTGGGTATGACGTATCGCTGCCAGAGATACAGGGGAGAGATTTGTCTTGGAAAACAAATTTTGCCTGTTTCATATAAAAATCTTCCTCTGCCAAAGGGTTATATAAACTCCAAAGCTAATCAGTACTGCAAAACAAGTGGTCTTGAGTAGACAGTAATTAAGGAATTAGGGGGGTTCTCTGAAAGGGAAAGTCCTTTGCAGTAAAATAGGTGCCATGAAAGTGACAAAGTGATTATGTGGCTTCTTTGGTGTTGAAAGGAAATGCTAGTCAAACTGGCTCCAAGGCCCAGCAGGTGGGTTCCCCACCTGAATGGTCCCTGGAACATGTGGCTGCACCTCAGAACAAAAGGAACTGAACATAAACAGTTTTGGATGGGCTCACAGACAGAGACTGAGCCATGAGATAAAATCGTGAGAGAAAGAGATAAGACTTCAATTCAGTTTTAAGAAAGAAGGTGTTTTGGACTAGAATGGAAAAAAGGAAAACTGAGAATTGTCAAAAGGAATTGTAAATAAAAGTGGATTAAGATAGTTTAAGGGTTCCCTGTCCACTGGTCATTTGACTCTTGAAAGAAACCACTTCTCAAGATGCTACAGACCAACTGATCAATAAAATGAGAATTCATTAACAGAAACACAAGCCTTTTTTATGAATGCCAACCCACTTCTTCTCCTGTGCTCAGGGGACAGGTACAGGATGTAAGTCCATCAGTGACAGAAGGGAAGGAACTTCCATAGAATCATAGAATCCTATAATACCAGGTTGGAAGGCACTTCAAGGATTGTCTAGTCCAACCTTTCTTGGCAAAAAGGTTTATAGAATGGGACAGAAAGGAGGTGTGTGACGGACTGGAACTATGTCCTTCCTGTTGTAAATAAGCTCATCTAATTTATTTTGTCCTTTTCTGGCCAGTTTTGCTCATGTTAATTTAGTTTTTCTCTTCTCATTTTCTGTATTCTATATAAAACAAAGAATTATATCAGCCTGAATATCTGATCTGCTTGCTGTTGGATGTTGGAATTAGAGATGAACAGGAGCTCTACTCTATCATAAATTATAATGAATTATATTGTTTTTTATGCTCTGGTTTTGCCTGCCTCATTTGATTCCATATATATCTGCTTCTCTATTTCACACCTCTGTATTCTTTTCCAATGAGTTTTTGTTTCTCCCCTTTTTTGCCACGCTTGTTATGGTGATGATTTCTGTGCAGTGGACAGCTGTCCGCCAGGAACTAGTTTCACCCCCCAATTTACTTCCAAGTTTCCCAGTCGTAGTGACTTTCAATCACTGGTGACCTGGATCCCATTGGTACCTTTGACCTGAGCTCAATACCTTTTCTGTAATGAGCTCTGATTAGCTCCTGACAGGGAGGAGAAACTACAAATCCTTCTATTGTGAAACAGAGACTGACCTTCCATTCACTGAAGTCAAGTGATTCCTAGCGAATCAGGATTGGGTCCAAAGTCTTGAAAGAAGCTTAAGCTATTTAAATTTTCATCTGTAACAACAGAAATGGCATTCTTGGCTCTCTAAATTATAGCTTTCACAAGGCCAATGCTGCTGTTTATTCTCCCTTGCCATACGATCTTAGTTATGAATTCATCATGTTTGAGACCCTAAAATACAGAGTCAAACAATGCCACTTACGATGATCCAGAGTCCTCATTACCTTCCTTCTTCAGCTGTGGGCGGCTGGGCTTGCATACATCATCCTAACAGCATTTACCCAAAGCCAGGAAAACTGCTGGAATTGTGCTTTGCCTCTGCTATACAAAGTACACTTTTTAATAGGCATGGGTCAAAAGCAAATTGACTTTTTAGAGGGAAACAGCCTGCTCCTCAAAAACTATTAGGGATTCTGTCATCTGGAATATCCCTATCCTGTTGACCTTATTTACAAATTTCACGAAAAATACAGCATCATAACATTGATGTATAGACCCTCTAGCATTCAATTTCTTTAAAGGATGCCTCCATATGAAATAAGGATGCTGGTCATGAATCCATGCATGCTGAGGCAATACTAATGAGACTAAGCACTGTGGAATATATTGCACACAAAGGCTTTTTTAAAATGTAGTCATACACTTTGGAAATAAAGCAATTTGGCATCTTACCATGGCTACAAATGAGGTAGTGTTATGGGAGGGGGAGACGGGTAATAAAAGTGACAGTTGTAGAGTGTTATTGACAGCTTTTTTTTGTAATTGCAAACTGGGACTGCATTTATCCACGTTGTCCAAGCTCTGGTCTTCTTTAGGAGTAAAACACAACCATAGGATGGTTACATTTCATTCAGCCCGTTGGAATAATACTTTATTACAGGCTATTAAAACACCTTTTATTATTATTTTTATGCTTTTTATTATGATAATCGTGCTCACAACCATAATTCAAATGCTCCAAGGACCATACAATGCAAGTCAGTGAGATAGACACAAGGCAGGTGTTATACAGGTTGACGGAACAATTTGAGGGCAAAAGAACAAGCTGGATTTTTTTGAGGGAGTAAGTAGGGGTGCACAATGGAAAGTAAAGCGAAGAGCACTGGCAGGAGACAAATAGAGGAAGGTTATTTTGACACCTATAGATGAGGACCAAAGCTGAGGTGCAGAGAAAGTGAGGGAGGCTAAAATAAATCAGGAGAAATTCTTTCTGCCTACCCAGACATCCCTGTTTTGGGTGGTTTGGATGTGATGTTTATCTGGCTGTTCTCTGGACTTTGTCACATTGTGGGCAGTGAGGGGAAGTGCCTTCTGCTCACTGCCCAGTGCAGTTCTGGGCTGGCATTGCTGGCTGAGGGCTGGCACCAGTTTGGCCCAGTGTGGGATACTGCAGTGTTGTGCTCTCTGATGGGAGGCTCAGAAACAACAGAAAGCAAAGATCCCTGATAGTGACTGCCTGCAGCAATCCAAATTGTGGGCAAAGATGAGAACCTGTCGTAAGCTCAAGGAGTTGCAGTGGAATGTTTATGCCAAAGCATGAAGACAGGTATCAGAAATGTTCTTTAATTAATATAAGGGTAGAGATTGCACTTGCATGGATAACTAGATGGGAGGCACAAATCACTTACTGAGGTCTATGAGGGAGTTATTGAGCGAAGGCGAACTCAAGAGAGATGAAACACAGGGAAGGAGGACACACGGACAAATGAAGGAACAGGTCTGAGCACCAACAGTGGACATGGGATTGAGCCTTCATTAGTCAGCAGTCACCATTTAGAGGGAAGAGATCAGGATTCTTTAAAGATTCAGTGTGAACTGTAAGGAAGATTCAAGAGAGGTGAAAACACTGAGTTTAGAAATGTGCGTAATCACGTGTTACTTTGTCTAGAACTGCAAAATGGCAATTGCCCTGGGGAGCCTGTGGGAGAGAATAGACTTGAAACAAACAGGCTTGGGATTCCTGGGCCTATTGCTGATAAGGGATGGTAAACTGGGAACCTGCAGTCCAAAAGATCAACCAAACAACAGGCGTCTGCTGATGCTTAGGCAAATCTGAATGGACACTGGGGGAGCCAAGGGAGTGTCCAGTTAAGGGGGTTCTGCCAGGCTTGTGACTTCTCCATTTGTTTTTAGTCTCTCCATCTTCTCTCTTATTTAAACAAACTTAGCAAGAGAGCCAGGAAAGGTTGGAAGTGTTTATTCTGCTAATCTTTCCTGTAATTTCAGGGAATTCTGTACTTGTCTGGAATGTTGTAATGCTATTTGTGATCTTTGGGTCACAATACAATGGCAATCATGGTAAAATGATAGTATTTATGCATGTGAATGTATTGTCATCTTTGCCATGTATGTATGATAGTATTTATGCATGTGAATGTATTGTCGTCTTTGCCATCTTTGTCATTAACAAAATGACAGCAAAATATTACAGGGATTATCTAATTATCTTTCAGAATATCTATATTTTCTCTTTTAAGTTGAAATGTAGATGGTTTTTTACTTAAATTGGTATCAGTCTGTAAAAGCTACGCTATATCTTGCAAAGAAAACAATTTATCAGTGTGACATGCTTCATCATATTTCAGCATTCAGATGCACAAGGGTTCACATATACAAAGACATTCCAGAGTGCTTTCTAGTAAAATAAAATAAAATAAAATACAGTTATGTTTATGTGATACAAAATTGTCTTTTGCCTGCGAGGATAAAGTTATCAGGAATAGAGATCTTTAGACTGAAACAAATATGTTCATTTAGCTTTCATAACCTTGACCGGCAGTGCCTTTTGTGTCTGGTGTATAGAAATTTATAGCAAGTGTTGCACGCGCTTTTAGCCTGCATTTTTTTGTCTGATCAATAGATCAGAATTGAATGATAGTGGTAGCTTAGAGTCAGCAATTCGGTTTAATAGACAGCTTATGAAATTATGCACAAACTTATAGCCCTTTAAAACAATGTTAAAAATCAATTTCATGTTTTGCAAACACTCAGCGTCGCTCTGTCAATACGGAGTGACACACCGAGGTCATGCAGTGGCAAATTCTGCTCTCAGGTGGTCATGTAATTTAAAAATAACGCCATTAAAATCAGTGGGGTGACTAACTTTACAACAGTGCGTAATGGGGCAGGATGTGACTTTTATGAGAAGAGTCTCTTCCTGTTGGATTTGAAGAGTTGGGAGCCAGATGTAGGCTACTGATATGAATGGAGATTAGATTTTCTCTGACGGGTAGAAGCCTACCATTTTTGCTCACAAAAATGTCTAAGCAGCATATCTATATGTCAACACATATACATGGATTATATATAATGATATACTGCGCTAGTATGTAAGCAATCACTCTTCTAATAAATTATAAAAAATATATTCTATACAACATCATTGCTTACTGAAGAAAATTTGACACCTGGCTCTCATTTGTCTTCTCCAAATTATGTAAGACAATGCAAATCCTCACACATCAGGGTGTTCCGTGCAGCATAAATATGCTGTTTCAAAGAAAAGAAACAAATCCTGGGACAAATCTCCATCTTCTGTAAACATTGTGCTGACGTGTAATGGTTGGCATATTTTAAGCAGGTAAAATTAACTTTGAGTCATGAAAGTTCACTTCTGCTCTTAATAACAAGTGTGCTTTTCTATACACATCAATAGAGTCACCTCCTATAGGTGTTTGTGTGTACCTTAGTTAAAATGAGTGTTATTTTTCTGAGATAAGTAAATTGTGGGTATGACTGCCAGCCATCCTCAACTTGTGCAACCAGAGAAGGAAGTGAAGGACCCCATGTAACAGGAGACATACAACATGCTACAGAATTTCATCCTGAATGCCTCATTGTTTTTCATGGTGATTTTTTTCAGTGGATTTCTACATTTGATGAAAGTTTTTGGACCTGAAAATGTCCAGCTGTTTATTTTCATCTGGAGGAATTTTAACAATTAGTGGATGGAAACTTCAAGGCTGTAACTGGTGGTCTTTTTGGGGAAATAAATTAGTTAAACTTGTGGCTTATGATAATTACAGCACATCATATGAAATGGTATTTATGGGAGCTAATCTGTTTTAATCACTTGTAACAGAAGGCACTTTGCTGAGAGGATTGAGCAGGACTTTAAAACAATTCACCTTCGGTAGTATAAAGGGGAAAACCAAGTAAGTTCTACGTGCTTCTGGTTTAGTTTTCTCCAAGACTGAAAACTAAATCATTATTACTGCTATTAGACCCTATTTATACGTTATCATTCTATGTCAGGGAACAGCAAGAGCACTTAAGAGAAGGTGAGCCTGGTGCCAAGGGTGACCTCCATGGTGGCAGCGTCCTCGCTGATCCTGGCACAGCCCTACAGGGCCTGACCATGGTGTCAGAGCCAGGAGCTGGTAATAGAGTCTGTCAACAGCCCCAGACAAGGCAGGTGGTAAACCAGGTCCAGGGTCCATCCAGGGAGCCCAGTCAGGGATGAAAGGGGACAAGGACAGGACTGTAGGCAAGGCTGTGACATGGGTCCAAAGTCCAGCTAGGAGATGAGGCCAAAGACGGGGCTTAGAGACAATCTACAACATACATCTCAAGCATACGTGCAGTCAACAAGCTGCCTACTGTGGAGGTCCAAGGTCCAGCCAGGAGGCAAGCCTGGAGGCAAGAACACCTACTAAATAGTTCAGGCAAGGACTGTAAAGCCTGGGCTTAAGTGGAGCCCCTGGGCCCAGGGGCAGGGGAGTGGGTCCCTGGTGAGGTGGGTCAGGGCCATTAAGGCCTTTTAGCACCCACAGATCCCTGGCGTTTTAGAAAAGAGAGTCTTTTCACTGAAGAGCTTTGTCTAAGAGAGAAAAATACAGGGGGTGAAAAAAAGGAATTGTGCAGCTCAGTTTCTCAATGTGTCTTAGTGCAGGTTATCTCTGTCTTTACAGAGGCAAAATTAAGCCATCATTTAGCTATTACTTTAAATGTTTTTCACAGAAGGAATCACAATGTAGCAGGGGAGTCGAGAGAATCACTGGAAAGCCTGTAATAGTGTTTTAAAATTTTGTACCTCTAATGTGTGATCACTGCCAAAGCTCTGAAAATAGATGACAGAATTTGAAGCTGTTACACAGTGGTTTTTGAATTTTGTATATTAAGCTGTATGTTATTGGGGTATTGAATGCACTATCCAAGTGTGTTTGTCTACAAGGCAGTGGGAGGATGAAGAAGCAGGAAAAAAGGAATTATTGCTGAGAAGTGCCTTATCTTGAGCCCACACTTGAAAGCTATAGAGGGACAATGGTTGAGCCATTGGTTTTGAGAACTTTGTCTTAATCTCCTGCTGAGTTTACAGTACTGGTTTTATCTGGGAAGGGCAAACCCAGAGAATACAGAAGAATAACCCCCTTGTGACTTTGGCTGTTTAAATGGGATTCTTCCTCAGAAAAGAGGTTAGTGTTTTGTTGGGGGCGACAGGCTGACATGTGCAATGTTTGAAAAAGTAAAGCTTGCCCATCCTAATGGGCAATGCAGCGAGCCTTTGACAAAGATAAAATAGAAATGTCTCCAGCTTTTCAGAATCTCATTTTTTTTAATGACTGCTTTGATTCTGTAGTTAAATAATGAATGTTTTTACTTTCAGGAGCTGTTTTGTCAATATATATGTCTGTCAGTGTGTCATTGACTCTAAAGTGGGACTAAACAGGCTGTTAACAACTGACCCAATGCATATATATCGCTGATTCCTGTTAAACTGAATGTGTCTAACTGAATAATATAATCGATTCAAAATATCAGTTTTGTGTTTATGCTAGTTTAGTAAATCAGGGCTGGGTAAAGACACAATGTGGCTGTGACTGATGAGCTTAGCGCTAACGGGGAGATGACAACTGTCTTGCACCTCCTAGATCCACTTCCAAGTAAATCCTTCCATATAAGCTTATTTCTGTTCTTGGTTGTTGTACTCCAAATTTAATGGTATAAGGCAGCCTTCAGTATATGCTTTCTGCTTTTTATGTTGCAAACATTAGAAGAGAGAGGAAATTCACTGCAGTGTTTTCTACTAAATACTTTGTTACCACTCATGGGATCTGTTTAAGCCTAATTTATGAACTACTATGTGACAAATTTTGTAAAGCTGTGAAATTAAATGAAACAAATGCAACTGTTTACTTGGTAATTATTTACCATATAATTTCCATACCACTCTATGGTACTACATTGCAATTAAGTGATCAATAGTGACTCGAGTGCCAGGAGCACTCCATTATATCCGTGGCCTCCAAATAAGCAGCTCTCAAGTGAAATGAGCTAAACTGCACAGAAAATATTGAAGGTACCGATCCACACCCCAGGTGGGTAGTGCATTCCCTGTGCAGCCTGGCTACATGCTTATTTCTGTCTATAAATTCAGAAATATAATGTCACTATTTCATTAATCGGAAGTGCTGTATGGGCCTGTGTGGTGGGAAGCATAGGTAGATCAGTTCAAAAGAGAAACAGATTGCAGTTCTGAATTACAGTGCTTATATTGCCAGAGAATTTAGCTTTGTACCTCATTAGGAGAAGGAGTCCTTGTTTCCAAAGTTATTCACTGAGAAACTAAGAGCCAGAGAGTTTCTTTGTCACAAAGGAGTGGAGCACAGGAGTTAGGGGCCTCTTGTTTAGGCTTCACATGCCCGGTAGAGAATTCTCCTCTGCCTGGCTCGAGTACATGGGAAGCACTGATATTCCTGCCTTCCTATCAAGGAGAGATGGATGAGGGTGGCAGAAGGTATTGCAGCTTTGTATTTGTGCAGCCATTGCACAGTAGAGGGTAAAAGTGGAATTTCTCATTCAGTATCCTGCTGGTTGTTGGATTCAGTCTTCACCCATTTATTACCCGTGTCAGCAGTTCCTACTGTGGAAATGTGGCAGGTACGGTGATGAAACCCCTGTGGACTTGGCCTAAGATTTCCCCTGAATTAAAACGCAGGAAAAGATTCATCTGCAAACTCCTGGAAGGAAGGACAAAAATGGTAGTGTGCCAGCCAAGTGAATTGTAGCATGAGAGGTTATACTTGGAGTTTTGCTACTGAACTTCCATTGGAGTAGGACCAGGAGCCTATTTAAGAAGTCTGCCACTTTGTAGCACGGGGAGGCCAGTGAAATATTTCTCCTGGCTAAAAACTGACTGAATATTTGGAATAAAGGGAATGGTAGCTTAGAAAGAGAATTTCCATGCCTTTCAGACTATACATCAGTGAGTTACTTGCGGTTTCTTCTGGTTGTTTACTTAACTGGTATTTTCAAATGTCTCTCTTTGTCGATTTCTGGCATTGAAATATGAGTAGGGGCATGACAATAGAAAGTGAAAAGGCACATTCCCCAGATTTTGGGTACATTATTCCATGAATCCCTTTTGTCGTTGCACATGACCAATTGACCTTTGAAACTGTGTCAGAAATAACTCCGCATCTTGATGGATGACACTGACCTTAATAACAATAACAAAAAGAGAGTGAAAAACGCAGCCCCTTTTCTCTGTAATCACCATGGACTGCTGGCTGTCAGGCTCAGACTTTCCTTATTGTTCTTCTCATTTACAAGCCAGACAGCATTACAATGGTTTTTACTTATTGGCTCGCACAAGAGCTAATGTGAGGATGGGCAGTGCAAGTGCAGCAGCCAGAACTTCATGGTATAAACAGAGGGGGAAAGGAACTTGAGAGATGACTTTAAACATACGACAGGGACTCTGCAGTTACAGGCTGTTGTGGTAAACTGAGATTCACTGGTGGTTTTCCAGCTTTATTTCTCCTAAAAAACCCCCACTGTTTCCAAACACTGTAGTGATAAACAGAGCGCTTACAGCTACCAGCATTCACAGATGAGGATATTTTTGCCTCCTGATAACACACAATATATGCGTTATCATTGTGTGGATATTCCATTAAGAAACAGACCTGGATTAGATTCTTGTGGACAGATTATGGAATGTTTCCTTTGTATTCATGACTGAAACGGAATAATAGGATTTACCTGATTCAGAGATCAGATCAGGCCTTGTTTAAAAGAACAGACAAACCAAGAATGGGAACAGAAACGTTTTGTATCCATCCAAGTAGAGAAAAAATAAATAAATGGAATGCCCCCAACTTCTATAATACTTTTGTCCTTGTGTGTCATGATACAAGTGACTTCTATTATCATTAAAAAAAAGAAAATCTTCTATGCAACCATTCAGTTGAAAATGCTGTCATTTAAATATGTTGATAAAAACGAGAAAGGTAATAATACAATGTGTGCAGTTAGTGAGAGAAGTGCTATATTGCCTTGGTAGATCCTTTGTCCCTCTAAGTTTCGGAAGCAGAGAATAGTCATGGTCCAAAATTTACTAAACTTGTCTAAAGAAGTGAGCCTGCTATGGGGAGTCTTACCTTAGTACTTTAACAAAGGCCATTGTGAATCTATTCCGATCTGGTACTTTTCTAGATTTCATGCCCATTAAAGCATCAATTACCTCTGACATTTCTATCAGTCTCCTATTAAGTTTGCACTTACTAAATTTCCAGAAATCATGAGCAAATTAATCCAGGCATTAATCAGACTGCAGAGGGAATAACTTAAAAAAGGAGAAAAAAAGATCAGTATAATTTATGATAATAGATTTTCAAATAAATTACTTCCTTTAGTTAATAACTTGTTCTCTTGTGACTACATACTTGATATTACACTGGAAGCAGTTGTTTTTCCGACTAGATCAATTAGTTACTGTTTACACAGCACTTTGAAGATGTAAAGTACTACATACATGCAGACTTGTTGTTATTATTGCTAGATCAGTCAATAGGCTACCAGGCTCATAGTCCTCTTTGCAAAACACATTTAACAACTGTCCTGATTTCTTTAGCCATCCTGTAAAAGGGGTTGTTTCTTCTTTCTTTTTCATATTTTTAGAGGACCTTCAGTTGTGTTGGTGGATTCTCAGTTGGAGGGTTTCTGTTTTATAATATGGACTAGCCACTTCATTGTACTGAAGAGACCCAGGAGGTAGAACAGGCTAAAGTTATTATTACATATTATTACCTATCATTGCCTCAATTAACGGGTTTAAAAGCCCACTGGACCTGGAATCAATAAGGTCAGAAATGGAATAAATTAGTTATATTTACTCTGTTTATATTCCTCCCCCTATATGACAGATTACCTCTCTTAACACAGGGATCGGGGTGCGTCTCAGTGAATTTCAAAGTTCTTTGAGTTTTGAAATGATAAGGATTAATTGAATTGAAATAAACACAATTTTCAAAGGGGCTTGTTTTGGGGATGCACAGCAGGGGACACTCGGCATTGTATGCTGAAGTCAAGTTAGATATGGGGCCACACAATGGGTAAGTAGTTAAGCTTCAGTTGAATTTAGGAGCTTGAAATACTTGGAGCTGGTGGGAGTTTGGCTGTTTGCAAGGAAGCTCTCAGATACTGATCCAGTCATCCCTAACAAAGAAATGGAGTTGCTGAAATGCAATGCTTATCTTTCTCTCAGACTTTTTTTTTTTTTCATTTAACCTTACAACTATTTCAGCCTATTGCCAAGCTTTTATATGGTGAAGTGCTCTGTACATCACACCATATTGTTCTTTCAGAACAAAATGAAGGCCAAGGAAAAAAAATGAGAAAGTGAGAATAAGGACGTTGCAGACATAGACACCTAAGAAATTGTGATTAATACCACTCCCCGGTTTTATAACGCTTTTGTCTGGTGGCACTGGCCTGGAACAAACAATAACAAACCAACCATAATGTAACATCCCCTGAGAGCCATTTGGATCATGCAGGAGCTGGAAAGCAGACAGCATGAGCGAGTGAAAACTGTTCTAATTACTTGTTAAGATACACTCTAAAATCTGGCAAAGGGATGTGTACTGAGTGCCACAAACGGTGCAGCAGTGCCACCACCTGAAAGAAAGGGAGACTCTGAGGGTGGGGGAGGAAGCCGTGAGGATAATTACATGAAGTCATAGTAAAGGTCTAATTCTAAAATCTAGCTGAAATCCTACTGCAGCCATTCCTTATGAGGCCAGCCTTTGGCCTTTCTCCCAGAAATCAATTTGCTTTCATCTCCAGCACTAAATCCAAGATGTACTGGGTATTATATGCATGTGAAACCTGAGCAGCAGAGAAAGGAAACATAGAATCATAGAATGGTTTGGGTTGGAAGGCATCTTAAGGATCATCAGTTCCAACCCCCCTGCCCTGGGCAGGGACACCTCCCACCAGACCAGGTTGCTCCAAGCCCCATCCAGCCTGGCCTTGAATCCCTCCAGGGATGGGGCAGCCACAGCTTCTCTGGACAACCTGTTCCAGTGTCTCACCACCCTCACAGTAAAGAATTTCTTCCTAGTATCTAATCTAAATCTCTGATCTTTCAGTTTAAAATGGTGTCTCACCACCCTCACAGTAAAGAATTTCTTCCTAGTATCTAATCTAAATCTCTGATCTTTCAGTTTGAAATGATTACCCCTCGTCCTATCGCTACGCTCCCTGGAAGCGAAAGGGTTCTCTCCTTTCTTGTGGAGTAGGAAGGTGCAATGTAGGATCACTTTTTCCCTGAGCTCTTCCTGGAGGCTGATGTTCCTCTTGCACGCCTCCCGCTTTCCTCTTGATCTTTGCACGGGAGGATTCCAGATGTATTGGAAAATGAAAGGGGAGGTAAGAAAGAAGAACTACAGCCTTTTTTCTCTCCGTATCTTTATATCAATCTCATGTGGTTTGGTGACAGGGTGACAAGACAAGATAGAAAGAAGTATGCTCACCAAGGAAATATGTTTGCTAAGGATAGCAGCTGAGCAAGCCTTGCCTTTTAATCTCTTATCTATTAAAAGAGGTGCTTTTCTGGTGTGAGGGTCCCATAGCCTGTGGCATACCTGATAGGCCATCTTCACAGCCGTACGTATATCAGGGCCAAGTAATTAAAAGAAAAAGAGTTGTACTGCTTGCAACCTCTCTCTCTGCTGTATTCTAGAGACTGTTATTACTTTATGTTAAATTAACTGTCCAAAGTTTGAACATTTCTATAGGAAACCCCAATAATTATTGAGGAATCTTGAATGGTATGGTTATGTGTAACGAGATAGAACACCACAGAAAGAGGTGAAAGCTGTCTATATAAATTTGTCAATTTAAAGCTTTAAAGGATTTAGGATTGTCATCCTTGGCTGATTTGAAAGGCCCATATATTATGGGCCCTGAAGACAAAAACTGAAAGGTGCTGTTTAAATAAATTTACCATATTTTTAACCACTTAGTCATTGTAAGTATTTTCTGCACGTGAAATGGTTTTGCACTGAGTTTCAGGCTCTGTGGCCACTGGTAGTTGTCTGCAGCGCTGATGTATGGGAGTTGGAATCATGGACTCTTAACAATGAAGGCTCTGTTTTCATTAGGAACACTATATTCAATTTAATATCAGTTATGTGGATTCAAGGTATTTGATAATATTTTGTTGGCTATACAGCATTGAAGCAAGCCTACCCAAGCACAAGATACTAACATGTTATCAAAAGCAATTTGCTGATGATCAGTCAGTGCTGTCTTAGTTATGTCAGGTTTCCACTGTCATTTTTAAACACAGTTTTCAAATAACACTGCCCCTAAAAAGTAAAGAAAAGAAAAAAGTTTCCTAGTTGGGAAATAAGTTGCTGAAGTGATTCTATCCATTTATTGGCAGCGTGAACGATGAAAAAGCCAAACAGGTGCACCACAGAGAGCTAAAATCTTCTGTGAGCCTGTAAAAATAAACCCAAACTCCCCACTCATTTCTGCTGAGGTGAGTCTAAGAGGGAACCTTCCTGTTTGTTTTTTCCCAAACAAGGAGGAAGCACGGAGCTTTATTTTCCTATATCTTGTTTAGCCACCTTGATTAGAGTCTATATTCGGGTTCCTTAATGGACAGCGTATTATATAGGTTGTTTGAGGTTAAGTAACAATGGGTAGCATGGCTAGCACAGTTTCCCATGTCTCTAAATATAAACACAATAAGAATCCTGTTAAGACAATGAAGCAAGATAGAAACAGGCTTGCTGCTCGAGCGCGTAGGTTCTTTTTCTTGTTTTCTGGCCATTATGTAAACTGACATTCTGTTTTTCCCATTTGAGAGCAGACCTCTGCCTTATCATCATCACAGCAGATGTGCCCAGAGAATGTTTACCAATAAGGAAAAGAGGCATTGCCGTTGTCTGGGTTGTTATTTCCTACAACAAAGAATAGGGGAGTTGGGATGAAGGAGGAGGACGGAAGGCAGCCGGCGTTGAAACGCTACGGCGACAATGTCAGCAGAGCCCCCGACGTGTGGTTAAGAGTAGAGCCGTTGCATAGCTACCAACTTCATTCAGAAGTGTAGGTGTATGGAAGAAGTGTTAACTGCTACCCAAATCTGTACCTCTGCATCCATACCCACAAGCACAATGGTGCAGCATCTTCTGATGAAAGCTCTCTTCCCCCCACACAGCGATAGTTACACCAGATCAAACCCTCCCGTGCCAACTTGCGACACCTCTGTGAACTGGCTTTCAAACCGTGTAAGCCACATCTACATCAGCTTTGTTTTATTCCAGTGCAGGCCATTTACACCCAGGTTAGCTTAATTATTAGTCATGTAACCTCGATGCAAAAGCTCCTGTATCAATAAGGCCAACAAGTATTTTCTACAGATGGAGGAGAGGTTAGTTCCACTAGAAAACTGAATTTCTCTGCAAATATAGAAAATGCCTGCTTTGGAGCTAAATCAAATTAAAGTATAAACAAAGGCAGACTACAACGACTTCTAGGCATAAAAAATGTTTCTGCAGTAATGGCAAAATTTTAAGTGTTAAATATTCATGAATATTTCTGGATTTAATAAAGACAAGAAAGTTAGCAAATTCTGCTCAGCTCTGGATCTGAACTTTTCTCCTTGCTCAGCTACAAGATCTCCTTCTGCCCTAAGTGGCTGTGACTGCTAAAAAACAATTTCTGAGAGTCATGAAGTATTCAGGCGTGGGTTTTTAGGTTGCATCTTTCTCTCTAAAAAAAGCAAGCTAAATGTCTTTTGAAAGTGTAAGTGATCTCCAACAGCCACTAAACACTCCTGCTAACCAGACATGACCACAAGCTGTCACTGCACTTATGCGTCTGTAGTTTCTGCAAAATACAAATTATCATTTTCCCTAATTAAGTGTTAGGAGAAGGCTTTAACCGGTACTTGACCAAGATCTTGGAGCAGAGACAGTTAAAGAGTGTGAAGAGCCGAGAAGTGGTTTTGCCAGTAGTCCAGCCTTCATGCTGGTTGTTTCTCAGTGAATCAAAAGGTTCTTTAAATTTCTGCAGTGGGAATAACAGGCACAGAGTTCAGGTCTCACTTATCTGGCTAAGAGAAATATAAACCGGGGGTAAAAAGTGAAATACTGACCCTGTTAACAACGAGTCAGGACTTGAAGTCATTCTGATTTCTCCAAGCGATGAATGTTAAAAACCCAGTAGTGTCTACATTGGAGGGGAAATGCATCGAATTCCGTGTTTGGTAACTACAGCTTCATTCTCCCTTCTGCAGCTGATGAAGAATGCTCAGCTGCAGACCGGTACAGGTATAACCAAGCACAGAATTTGTTGTTTGAAAAGGTTTGGCCTCCAAGACAAAGTGTCCCCATCTGTGAGCGAAGGGCTTGGCAGCTGTCTTCCAGGCGGTCATTTAACTTGTATTAATATAACTTCACCCTCTGTGTTCGTCCTTTTGTGACGGTTTGGAGATGCCATAGATATGGAAAGCAAGGGCATAAGGTTAGTTCTTCTGCACTGGAGTCGACACACACAATGTCTTTCCACCTCCTGGGATTTGGTGGAGTGGTTCATTAGTGCAGGGGAACTTTTTTAAGGCTCTAAGCTTTTTCTTCCAGGTATTTGTCTCTCTAATTATGCTTTTTCTTGTTATTATCAAAAGTGCTTTTTTTTCAAGAAAGCTATAGGGTTAATAAGCCTGGAATTTTTAAAGAAGTCTTTGTGTAATTGTTATGGCACATTTTATATGCACTGCAACATCATACTCCTGTAGAGAAGAAAATCTATATTTCTCCATCATACTTCAAAGACTAATTCCCTGGAGTAATCTCCATTCTCTACTAGTTTATTCTAAATAAAATTGATTTTTTCTGGGAGATTAAAACCTGCCTTGAAGATTGTGAATGGTTTTGTTGTGTCGGCCTTTATTAATAGACTGCCTGCAGCTTAATTCTGTTTGTATAAGTTGAAAACAATAAAAAGAGTTGACAGTTTTGTCAGTTGTGTTTGTTTAAAAAAAATAAAAAGTTTATGCATGTGTATATATATATATATATAAAAAAAGAAGTGCGGATACCTCCTCCCCCTGATGTGGCAAGCAACATTGCTGTAAACAAACTTCAACCAAGTGTTTAGGAAGATCTGACTCATTACTCAGGGTAGAGTGGGCTGTTGAGTTTATCTATGAAATGTTAAATCATGCAGAAAGTGAGCCCTAGGACTCGGTGTGTGTTTTGTTAACCGGGAGGTGATTGTTTATCAGGATCAACAATAACTGACGCACCAGTCTGTTCGCAGAGATATCACCTACTGTGCTTTTTGCAGTGAACGTGGCAGGTCTCACTGTGGTGTAACAGGCGCAGGCAGCAGGCAAGTGCAAGGATGCACTGAAAGTGGCTTGTGGGCAGTGGCTTCCTGCACAGAGATAGTGAAACTGCTGCGTTTAATCTGGGAAATAGAAAAGAAGAGAAGAGAAATAGAAAAAAGAAGAGGAGAGGAGAGGAGAGGAGAGGAGAGGAGAGATCCAGTGTGACATTATGATAACTGAGGTTTCTTTTCCACAAGAACACCACTCAGCCAGAACATCTGAAAAAAGACCAAACCAGCTACTGTCAGGTGAAGAAAAGAAAAGAAAAGAAAAGAAAAGAAAAGAAAAGAAAAGAAAAGAAAAGAAAAGAAAAGAAAAAAGAGAAAAGAAAAGAAGAATATTCCTTTTCAGTAAATTGCATGTTTCATTGATAGGTCTTGCTTTGTGGAGGTGTCTGCCAGCAGGTAGCTCCAGCCTTTAAAAGCTAAGGTTAACATTGCACTAGCAGGTAGCTCCAGCCTTTAAAAGCTAAGGTAAACATTGCTGGTTAACAAATGCAGTATTTAAACAGTAGATAGTAGTGCAAATTTACAATTCCTAGTCAATTGTCTTCCGATTAAGACAGAGGAGCTGAGATGTAGGTGTTAACGCTGAAACATTGAATTCTAACTGTGGTTATCTTCCCAGAACTGAGAAAGCGCTTTGCAGGTGATCAGAGAAACTTCTCAGATTGTAGCAGTCAGTCACCTTTTACATCTGCCGTAGTTTGGGAACTGAATGAACCACGGCTTTCTCCCATGGCATAGCATCATAACTTTTATTCTTATCAAAGCAGGACAAAAGCAAAATTTTTGTTCAAGATAATTTAACAGATATGATCTGAGCTTGCTTAAATTTCCTTCAGCTTAGTTTTGATGTGGGGCAGGCTGCCACAGCTGAGCTCTGCCCCCCTGAATTATGTCTCCAAAACCATTGTATCTGAAAATTCCAACATGATGCTCTTTATTGGCTTGCATTCACTTAAGATATCATCAAGTTTTACTCTAGACATATGCTGTACTTTTTCTTTTTGTTGAACGAGTAGTTAAATGTCTTTCAGCAAACTGGTTACTGGTTAGCATGGATAAGAAACATGTTTTTCTGCATGAAACATAATCAAAACATCTTTCTTATCCATTCACTTACTTCTTCAGCAGGCAAAAAAGTCTGTACATGTGCTCAACATTAAGCATATGTGTATTCCTACTGATTTGAGTTTATATTGGTCTGAAATTTCATCAAACAATGTCCTGAAACTCATGATGGTCTTGAAATTGTTGTAAAGCAGAAGTAACTTCAGAGACATCAAAGCATGATAAACCTTTAAATACCCCAAATAATGACACCAGCACCTTGTGACATAAGATGTGACACAAGATCATTGGAGGGTTCAACCCAAAATTTAAATCTGAATCATAGAATCATAGAATCATATGGGGTTGGAAGGGACCTCTGGAGATCATCTAGTCCAACCCCCCCGCCAGAGCAGGTCCACCTAGAGCAGGTTGCACAGGAACTTGTCCAGGCGGGTTTTGAATGTTTCCGAAGGAGACTCCACCACCTCTCTGGGCAGCTTGTTCCCATGCTCTACCACTCTCACAGTAAAGAGGTTACTTCTCACCTTTAGGTGGAACTTCTTATACTCAAATTTGTGCCCATTTCCTCTTGTCCTGTCACTGGGCACCACTGAGAAAAGACCAGCCCTGTCCTCCTGGTGTCCTCCCTTCAAGTATTTGTAAGCATTGATTAGATCCCCCCTAAGTCTTCTCTTCTCAAGACTAAAAAGTCCCAAGTCCCTCAGCCTCTCCTCATAGGAGAGATGCTCCAGGCCCTTAATCATCTTTGTGGGTCTCTGTTGTACTCTCTCCAGCACTTCCCTGTCCTTCTTGAACTGGGGGGCCCAGAACTGGACACAGTGCTCCAGATGGGGCCTCACCAGGGCGGAGTAGAGGGGCAGGATGACCTCCCTTGACCTGCTGGCCATGCTCTTCTTGATGCCCCCCAGGATGCCATTGGCCTTCTTGGCCACAAGGGCACATTGCTGGCTCATGGTCATCCTGTTGTCCACCAGAACTCCCAGGTCTTTCTCCTCAGAGCTGCTCTCCAGCAGGTCAGCCCCCAGCCTGTACTGGTCCTTGGGTTTTTTTCTCCCCAGGTGCAGCACCCTACACTTGCCCTTGTTAAATTTCATTAGGTTTCTCTCGGCCCAACTCTCCAGCGTGTCCAGGTCTTGCAGGATGGCGGCCCAGCCTTCTGGGGTGTCAGCCACCCCCCCTAGTTTTGTGTCATCAGCAAACTTGCCGAGGGTACATTCCATCCCTTCATCCAGGTCATTGAAGAGGACTGGACCTAGTACTGATCTTTGGGGAACACCACTTGTTACAGACTTCCAGCTGGATTCTGTGCCCCTTATCACAACCCTCTGGGTTCTGTCTTTCAGCCAGTTTTCAATCCACTTGACTGTCCATTCATCTAACCCACACTTCCTAAGCTTAGCTATGAGGATGAACTCATGATGCTGGAAAAGTCTCTGCTGTGGTCCTGCCTTTTGCCCTTAAGCATTTTTGAATTGAGAAATTTTGCTCTTTTGAATAAAAAATACAACTTACGAGGTGCCAACAGTTTATTTGTAAAAGGGTTGTGTTAAATTTCACTGTGGCATGTTTTTATGTATCCTCTTTCTAAAAATTCAGAAAAGCCATCCCTAAGTCATCAGGCATTATAACATTTACCACACTTCCTAAGCTTAGCTATGAGGATGAACTCATGATGCTGGAAAAGTCTCTGCTGTGGTCCTGCCTTTTGCCCTTAAGCATTTTTGAATTGAGAAATTTTGCTCTTTTGAATAAAAAATACAACTTACGAGGTGCCAACAGTTTATTTGTAAAAGGGTTGTGTTAAATTTCACTGTGGCATGTTTTTATGTATCCTCTTTCTAAAAATTCAGAAAAGCCATCCCTAAGTCATCAGGCATTATAACACATCTTATAGGAGCTTGTTACAAATGGGCGTATTGACAGTGGGTAACTTAATTAAGTCTTCATCACAGACATGAAAAAAATTGAACCCTATTATTGGTTGGCGAGCAGATGGGTGGGGCAAGTTGTAGGTAAAGGAATCCAAAGTGAGGTTACAGGGTGGAAAGTAAGAAACTGAGCTAAATAGCAGTGTTTCAGAGCAGCCCTGAGGTCCCCGTGTTGGGACCAAATGGCAGAAGTGAGCTGTCCTATCTTCCCTAAGTCGAAACTTAAAAAAGTTTTGAACTTTAGTTATCTTTTGTGCTTTCAGCTTGATACGGGAATTATCTTCAAAGTAGCTATCTAAAGTTTTCTATCTGGAGAAAAAAAAAAACAAAACCCAACTTAAAAGGAATACTAAAATATAACTGAAAGCAGTAGAAATCTACTAACTGCTGAGTAAAAAATTGTCCTTTTATCTATAAATAGATTATTGATTCTGATACAACCACATCACAGTGTGGGTGGAAGAGGAGCTCCAGAAGAATTGATTATCTCAGAGAGAAAAAAAAGAAAATTATTTTTACCTCCAGGAGCGATACTTAATTTTACTCAGGTCTTTTAAAGCATATTTATATAAGAAAGAATTTCTGTTGTGTTACTTCTAATACAAGAAACATGCTGTTATAAATTATTTGCTATATAGGTTCTTGAGATTTCATTTGTTACCCTCTGAAAATGTATTGAACTAATAATGAATGGGGAATCCAGGCCCATAATCAGAAATAGAGTCAGAAAAACTTAATTTCCAATCTGTATTTTGGAGAACGTGTCCGTTTCCTTGGACTGTTTTGATCTAGCCAGGATGTACAATGTCATGGATGTCCTTCCAGTGACACTGGAGCTCATTATAGGCCACAAGATTAATTTGTGTGAGAAAAAGGAGAAAGTTGCTGCTGTCGCCTTGTGCTCAGGAAAGCACAAAGAGAGATGATCAGTTAGAGGCTTGTTCCCATGATAGTATCATGTGGTCTGTTGTAATTTAAGATGTACACGTTATTTTAGAATAAAAGATACAATAAAAAGATGCTTGCTATTCAGCTTCTCATTACCACCCACACTTGGTATCTTTTGATGAAATACTGAATTGTTTTTTGAGTGATACTCATGCTGCCTCGTATTTCTTAAGCTTTTAAACAAAGCTGAATCCACCTGCTGGTCTTCTAAGAAAGACCATCTTCTGTATAATTAAAAACATCAGGGATGAATGCAATAGTGGTGGACATTTTCGGTAGAGACAGAGATATCATGGAAGAACAAGGTCACATTTAAAAACAAAACCCAAAACAAACCCCCAGAACCAGTATTTTCTGTGAAAAAAACCTGATTCTCCTGGTGGATTAAATTAAGGGTAACATAAATGAAATTTGAGGGACACTAAAGTAAAATGTGTTGCAATAGGAGAAAATCAATACAGATATTGGAAAGCAAGAATAATATATAGATGCAAAAAATAGGAAGAGCCTAAACAAAATCATGCAACTTATTTGTGTTGTATTTTTCTAAAATGCAATCAATGTTGTTTGAACCTGGCCTTTTTATAGAAAAATAAGTTTCAGCAATAATGAACAGATGGAAACCAGCATTAGCTTTAGTCAGTTGTGAACCTCCTCATTAAGTTAAATAATGCTGTTCTCAGAACTCATCCAACACTATCATCTCAGTTCAACATTTTTTCTTTCCAGTTCAGTTCATTGTCATCTGCCTTTTACGGTTTCCTAATCACCTCATAGTGTCCATATAGTGGCGCGACTAATTTCCCATGTAGCGTTGTTTGAAGACTGTTGCTGAAGTCCATACGCTTGTTTGTAGAGTCTAAAAGTAAATTGGAGTGAATGTGGTAAAAGACGTTAATTATCACTGCTAACAAACCTCTTGTATATGTGTGAGCCTGATGATACGGGACACTGAAGGCCTTTGGGAAATGCTAAACTCTTCCAATTTCTGTCAGCACCAGTCTGCAGGAGACAATCAGCAGTATATATCTCTCTATATAGAGATATAAACCACATAATTAAATTTTTAGAGATGCCTCGATCCTTAATATTATTACCAGGGAACTTTTCCAGCTGCTGAGAAAAGGCTGAGAGAGTGCTTTAAATGGAAGTGTATATTTGATATATATATATGCTTCTTAAGTTTTGGTGAAAGGTGAGTTAGGTCATTTTGTTATCTTATGAAACATGTTTTGAGAAGATATATCTGTGAGACAGCCAAATTAAAAAAAAAATACTTGCTATGTCCTATTCTTAGAGTGTAAACTGGGTAAGAAATAATTCAAGTTACTGGTGAATGAATTTCATCTTTACAGACCTTTTTAAAGCAATAGAATAATAATCACTGGTCTCGCTCCATTGTTATTCCATTGTTTTTAGTCTTGTAGTGTTGTTCACACACTGAGGTATCGTGCTTGCAGAGGCATAATCATTTTCAAAGAAATACTTCAGGCAAATGGTTGATGGAGTGCTGCCATCTCTTGGTTATGCAAATTATATGTTGCAAGATATCGGGCACTTTTCTTAGATGGAAATGCCCTCCCTAAATAGCTTTACTCTGTTTGTTATGTGAAGGGTGATGCTCGGCTCAAATATTCAACATACTTACAGACATTTTGCATTTAATGTGTCCGGCAAGGTTATTAGTGATATTGGAGACACATTGGGTTTGTCCATCCCATTAAAGATGGGGAGGTTGGCTGCTATTGAGGAAGTGCTTTAGAAGTGGCAGAAGCATTAAAATGCTGTTCAGACCTCTAAGCATGTGGAGCCTCGTCGTGTAGCTGGCAGTGATGAGGAGAGACATGGGACATGCTACGTGAGGGACACCATCCTCAGGTCTTGTCATGCTGTGCCTGGACTGGAGTTTTGGTTTAGTTTGCCAAGTTGTAATGGCATCATCTAACTAGCAGCTAGCTTTTGCTTAGCTTTGTGTGCTAATGCTTATATTTCTATGTGTTTCTGTAACTAATAGGCCATAATGACAAGTAGCGCTTGGTGCTGAGTGAAGTCTCTATGGCCTTATGATAAAACACAACACAGAGAAGTACAGGCAGGTAAATTGAAATATTTTTCCAGTACTTGGAAATGTAGGCACGGGATAACACCAGAAACCCCAGAGCTATAGTCAGTGACTGGTCATGGGATGAAAGCAGCTTAACATCCACTTAAAATGTTAAAGTACCTTTTCAGTATAATGCTGAAAATAATGAGAAATTAATCAGAACTTCGGGCACTCCAAATAATTGAGACTTGACCCACTCATGGTATTTCAACGTGCAGCCTGGTCACCTACTGGCACCTATTGGCTACTCCAAGTCTGACCCAACCTCACACAGCCACACAGCTCTTCTTCATCGCGTGTTTGTCACGCAGGTGCCCGTGTGAGAGCAGTGGGATAGGTAAACATAGCAGTATGTGCTGATTAAATGGTGCACACTGAGCTTTAACAGCCCGAATCCAAAGGAGGACAACTACACATTCCCTTTATATGCCACCTCCTTACACATTGTATTCTGAATTCTCCTCCTGCTTAGTATCTTCTATAACGTGACTTTTAATTGGTTATTTGCCATGCATAAATATAATAATTCAACTCATTGGCAGCACTATTTATTCAGTTTCTGATAGGCATCTTTAAATACTCAAGATAGGTATTTCCTGGTGGGTACATCCTCATATCATGCCATAGATATGTTGGGTAGATTTTCGTTAGTCCTTTGATAATTTACAGATACCTTTCTTGGCAGTCTGTTTTCTGCCTGCTTATCAGTCACCCCACTGTTTCAGCTGTATTCAGATATAATAATTAGATTTCATGTCTTTCAGGACTCCATAGGCTTTCAGCTGCAGCCTAAAAAATGTTCTTGTCTCAACTCCACCTACTACCACTTTTTTGGTGTGGTATCCAAGGCTTTCGGTGTTGATCTCTTTTGGAACAGTGCTAGCTTTGAAAAGGCGTGAAATGTCAATTTGATTAAAGTGGCTATGTGCAAATAGGCTGTGTTTACATGAATACTTGTTAATTCTAGGTTATAAACGTGACTGTCATTCTGTTTTAAAAATGAATCCTTGAGAATATACCTCCAATGCTCTATTCAGGGAATACGGTGTCTCTAATTAGCAAAGTAAGGAAATTGCAAGTCTGCTGTATCCTACAGACAAGATACATGCATGGGCCTGAGTAGGAAAGAAAGAAAAATACCTTCTTAATTAAGCTTTAGTTTACTTCTCCCAGTTCATCTTTCTTTACTCAGTTGTTTATAGAAGGTGACAGCAACGGTAGAGGACAAAATAATTAAATTAGATTTTTTTTTAATCCTGGTGCTCTACCACAAAAGCTGCTGCAGTCTAAAAACACCCTGGTGGTTTTCCTACTCTATGGCTCTTTCAATATTCTTAAATCTCCCATGTTACTTCTTCAGTAGAAGCACGACATAAATAGTCTCACTAATTGGTTGATTCAGTTTCTGGTAACATCACCCTTACCATATTCCTTGTTAAGTGGGTGAGAAAGAATTAAGAACTGGAAAAGTCTTCCTTTTTTTGCTTTGTATGGGTAAGGATCAAATATTAATGGAGGAAATTAAACATTTTCATGAGACTTGAAATTCAAAATGACAAAGTGGTTTTCAAACTACCGCCCAAGGACATGTTTTGTAAAACTTGGGAAAAAGGTCCATCTGTTTTTAACAGCTGTAATCTGTATGTGAGAGGTGTAGTAGATCTACATTGAAAATCCTTTTCCCTCCCTGTCCACTTCAGCAACAGTGCAGCAGTTTAAAGAATGTGAACGGACAGAAAGGGCTTCCAAATTGGTATTTGTTATTAGAAAGGTCAGAATGCTGTTTCTCCATTGTTGGTCTTCTGCACATTTAGGTGGTCAATGTGGATACCACATGTCAAACAGCAGTGTTGGAAAACCAAGGTGTTGTCACCATCCCTTACAGTGACAGCCAGCCTGACGCTGCTCTTTGACTTCAGAACTCCTACATTCCAGGTTTCCTTCCAAAATCAGCATCTCCCCCTGCATTGCCAGCAGCTACGGACAATGCCACTCCTCACCATATAACAGAATCTTGGATGTTTCTATTTGAGCACTGTTTAGGTCAGAGATGTATTTTGGAGGTAGGATAGCTATGTGTGCATTAAGTTAATATTTTGAGACGCCAACTACAGGACTAGAACAGAAATGAGATTCCCTTCTGTGAGTAAAAGTAGATAAGTTGGTGTGGCTGAACTAGAAAGGTGGCTGGAAATGAGGGAGCAAAAATTTGTTTCCTGGCCTTATTTAGCATCTGTTGAAGTTCATGTGTTGTCTGTCAGTTTTGATGCCTGTAGGATAACAATACAACTACCTGCCATGCCAATTACATGACCTCTCAGGGAATTGCTTTTACCCACTTACACCCTGCCAAGTGAGCTGTAGTTTTCATGCCTACTCTACCGTCTAAATTGCAATTAAGGCATTTGTGAATAACTTACATAACTTCTCATACTCTCCACCTCCAGATGAGGATAGCTCTTGTGCTTCCTTGACCCATAAAGGGCTACATCATGCAGTTTGGGAAGTGCCTTACGTTAAAACTGTGTTGGCTAGTTTAATCAGGGGTGGCAATAAAGCATTTTTGTTTTCACTTCTCCAAAATAGCTCTTGTGCTTCCTTGACCCATAAAGGGATACATCATGCAGTTTGGGAAATGCCTTACGTTAAAAATGTGTTTACTAGTTTAATCAGGGGTGGCAATAAAGTATTCTTGTTTTCACTTCTCCAAAAATCATTGAATCATGGAATGGTTTGGTTTGGAAGGGACCTTAAAGATCATTGAGTTCCAACCCTCCTGCCGTGGGCAGGGACACCTCCCACCAGACCAGGTTGCTCAAAGCCCCATCCAGCCTGGCCTTGAACACCTCCAGGGACCACTTATTTTTTGATTCTTCTTTTTGCTGGTCATGAATTGTCTTTGTCAGGTTTTAGGGGACACCACACATGAGTAGTTAATTGCTATTACGATTAGGAGGACAAAAATAACTCCTTGGATGTAAGAGCAACAATGTGCACATTCAGAGTGTTGTTGGAGTCAAAGGATATGTTTCCTTCTCTAAGACCTGAAGTTTTGGAGGGTTATAATGAGAGGGTGAATGATCCAACTCACCTTCGAGAAGGTAGTCAACAGCTGCAAAGATTGCAGTTTACTGGGAAATGGTTATTTCATTTTTTGTATTTGTGGTAGTAATGGACCCTGTCAGCACGCGCTCACGCACATGACTTTAAGTGCAACTGTCTTTGATCGATTACGCTGGAAGGAGGCTGCTTGTAATTCTCTGTTTGTTCCAGTTTATACACTAGACCATTTCTCGGTCACCTTATTATTCTGATCCTTGGGTGAATATTTAATAGATAATCACATGTTTTTAGAAATTATTTTATTTCCAGGCTCTTATGTTAAATCTAATCAATATTTATACTTTATTCAAATAAAGCATGATAATTTTTCTTCTGTCTATCTGACCTGGTATAAGATAGCAATCCTTCCTCTGCTATAAAACTCTGGCATGTTTTCAATCACCTCTTTCTTTACTGATCTAGACGCTAACAGCCAGTTTTACAAGCTTTTGTTTTATTTCCCACTCCTCTTAGATGCTCATACACAAATGTATTTCAAACAATTGGCTATGAACTATCTGTATTATTCTGATCCATATGTCAGGGAAATTATATCAACAATATTTACTGCACTGAAAAGCTTTAACAGCATCCAGCAGAATATCAGCTTGCCTGGTAATAATTCCCAAACAGAAATAGATTACATTTTTCATAGCTTAAGAAAAAAAGGTTAATATTGATTTGAAAAATTCATATGCAGCTTTTTTTTTTTTTTAGCATATTCAATAAAGGAAAAGAAGTGTGTGTATAGGTCAGTTTTAAGAAAATGTGCAAATAATATGATTAATATTGGTTAGTAAGACTTTTCTGCCATGAAGAAGCATTTAAATCTCAACTTCTTTTGGTCATATACTTTTGTGTTGCAGAGAGATTGTTGTGTCACAAGTTCTAAGTATTTTATGACACAATCAATCAACTTATCAAGATGTTCTAGAAAAACAAACTCCAGCATAAAATTAAAGTACTGTAGAGGCAGTTACATTTTTGCCATATGCGTACAACATTTTCAGATTCAGGAAGCAAACTGGAAGTCACACTGTTTCTAAACTACAGTTAAGAAAATGAATAGTCTTATTTGCAAAGCAGTATGCTGTATTTATACTATGGCTGTTCTTATGAACCACCAGGAAACTGAGGAGAAAAAGTGCTTCCAATTACAGTCCTATTCTGAAACTGGCAGTCAAACTGTTTAAATGGTTCGTTTTTTGTATGAAAGTGGGTAAAGGTTTCATATTATTACACGTCTCTCATATTGCTTCTTTGGTTGTGGGTCGTGTAGCCTAAAAGATGAGATGACAGCATTGTTGGGAGGCATTTGGAATGGAAGGCTGCTGTCTCCCTGCTCTGTAAGCTCCCTGCTTACAGAAAACAAACAACAGTAATCAGGAACCAAATTCTGAAGCCTTCTTTCTAATTTCCTGTGGAATATAAGGACACGAGACAGAAGAAAATAAAACAAAAAGTCAAAAAGGTTTATTAATAACTCAATTTAAAAAAATAATAATCCTAGAAATTATTCCCATGTGTTCCTGGTCCAGTGAAAACACCATTAATAGCAAAACTTATTTCCAGGCATGGCACAGAACTTTGCCCAGGAGAAAATGTGAAAGAATGTGTTCAGAGTGAGTCTTAGAGCAGAGAAGCTGCTTATGACAGACTGACTGGACGGGTGGAACAATCTTTCCGTGAACTGAGAAACCTGCCTTGGTGTGATCCTGTGTGCTTTTTTCTTACGTAACTTACACCACGGGGAGAACAAAATGCACACCAAGAAGTTCTACAGCAAGGGCAGAAACACCTTGCTTTTTAAAAAAGCTCTTACACCTCTTGAAGCATGAATAATAATTCAGGCAGAATGAGTACACAAGTCATAATGCAACTTAACACCCACTCGAAATGTTACAGCTCTTTTTCTATAGTGACAAAAGTAATGAGAATTTAATCAGAATCTCCTCATAACATGGGGCACAACGGTAAAGCTACAAATGAGGGGCGTTCACCAGCACATTCTTGAGAGGAAAATCTGCTGGATACTTTGCAGGTATCCATATTTTTCTTTACTTGTGAACAATTCGACAGGTAAATCTGTGCTCCCAATGGCAGCAGCGTTCTGAAGAGCAATGAAAATATGCCTTCGCAATGAAGTGGCTTGAATGCCCATTTGAGGAGCTTGCAGAACAGAGTTATCAAGAAATTATAAGTGTCACACATTTAATTTAACTAAAAAACAATTCCCGTTGTCTAGGTCACTCGGACACAATAGCAGAATGTCTGGTAGACTTTTCAAGTGAAGCGTGAATAGCAACCAGTCAGGAGGAGTTTCTGTATTTGCAGAAACAAGTGGGATTCATTAGACTATTTCAAGTGATTATTAGACTATTTCAAATGATGGCTTATTATAAAAACTGAAGAAGTGAAATTTTACCAAGAAAAATAATTCGGCTGCAGGTAGTTTGTTGCTTGTGGGTCTTTAAGATCAAAGTTGCTGTCTCACCAGAGGTTGCAAGAAGTGAAATTTTACCAAGAAAAATAATTAATTCGGCTGCAGGTAGTTTGTTGCCTGTGGGTCTTTAAGATCAAAGATGCTGTCTCACCGGAGGTTGTGTGTTCTCTGTGTGGTAGAAGTTAAAGGTTTCAATTCAAGCTGCAAAGCTATCTATGTAATTCACCTTTCTTGAGGTGTACAGGGGTTTTTGACTATAATTACTACTCAAAGATTTTCGTGTAGGAACTTTACATAAAGATATAATGCCTATTGATAAAGTGATTTGTAACACTGTAATCAAGTGGATGGCAAACCTAATTAGGTCACTTGCTAATGATCACTTTCTGTGTTTCCTATTGCTTTATGGTTCATTTGGGAGACAAAAGTGGGTGTTACCACCATGTGATCCAGAACCTCCCAAGCTACACTCTGCTACGCTACATGACCCACACCTGGTCCATGAAGCAGATCATGTACCGGGAGCACCAAATTAACACTGGAATCTGTTAAAGCTGACTTCCAAAAATAAAGGTACTACACAGAACCATCCAGCTGACAACAGCTTGCCACGGTGGCAATCTGTAACTTTTATCTTGATCCACGTGGGATAACAGTGTCTATCCCAGCTGGGCACCTAGAAACACAGCTAGATTTGTACTCCTTCAGGATATGGGAACAGAGGCTGATGAAATGAGTATTTGCAGTGAAAAGAGGAAAATGTGTGATTTCAGTCCTGTTTTGGAGAGAGTAGGAGAAGGAAGTCAGGAAAAAAGTTCTCGAGACCCAGACCTGGGAAAACTGAGGTTGAGCCCATGCTCATGCCTATGGCTCCAGCATGGAAATGTATGTCTCTATACATGTCGCACCATATACCCCATGCACAATAAGCCTCATGTTTCTGAGAAGCAACAAATATAATGCAAATGTGGAGTAAATTAGCTGGTTTGTAACTTCTTTATTCTTTATAAGCTTAATCATTCACAAACTTCACCCATTTTAATTGGAAAGTTAAATAAGGGGGCAAATTAAAATGAAAAAAATAATAATATTCAAACAGCCCTGATTATTAGTATGATTTTTAATGGATTTTTTTTACACATTTTTAATCTGCTGTAATATATTATGATATATTATTCTTCTAATGGATCACTGATGGATAATCCCATACCACTGGTGATTTACCTCACCGCAAGCAGTACCAGAGTTTGTGTGACAGTGTAAGGCAAAAGTCATTCAGATCTCTTTCAGCTGGTGGAATTAAGAAAATTCATGCATATCCCTACCGTTCAGACCTCAAGAACTATTAATTGCCTTAAGTATAAGCTTAGGAACAGAGCAGAACACTTAATCTTCTAACAGGTCTAAACCTTATTTACCATTCAGCTACAAGCTCTTTATTAAAAAAAAACCCTTCAACAAAAGAAGGTTTTAATCTTCCAGTTCTAACCCCCTAACCAGAATCCTGGTTAGGTCAAATCTGATCTAATAACCTGATTGTTAAATAGCTGATGGTTTGTGTCAAAGTCTTTGTGGTAGTTGCTTCTGGTAGAGTGTCCAGGTTTGTGGTGCTGTGTGACCTGCACTTGAGTCTCCTCTATGTGAGAGCCATGTTCCTACTCACATCACTTTTGTGAGATGCTTTTTAACCACAGCAGCGCTGTGTGGGGCACACTTTCTCTCCTACTTCATGTAGACATCATATAATTGAATAAAGTGCTTCCTTGTACCGTTCCAAACGGGTACCTTCCTCATCTCCTTTGCAAATTTTGGCTCACAAGTGTAGTTTGCCTCTTTAATAGTAATCTTAGGAATACCTGGTGCAGCACTGCAAAGTTTTCTGTACCAAAGCGTGGTATGAGACAGCCAAGGTGGAACTAACAGTGATGCTTTGAGCTCATTGGAGTTGAACCAACCTCCGGTGTGCTCTTAGGAAACATCTCTGCACCGAGACCTGTAGAGTCCACGTGGCCCAACAGCAGCCTTTTGCAGAGGTTGCGAGCTTTGGAGCTCCTCGAGCCACTGTCCTATTGAGGATGCTCAGGTGGTCTTCTGTGTAATCATGTTGGAGAGCAACCCTAGAGAGGGTACAGCAGAGGACTATAAAGATAATTAGGGGCATAGAACATCTCTCTTATGAGGAAAGGCTGAGGGACTTGGGTCTTTTTAGTCTGGAGAAGACTGGGATCTGATCAATGCTTATAAATACTTAAAGGGAGGGTGTCGAGAGGAAGGGGCTAGTCTTTTCTCAGTGGTGCCCAGGGACAGAAGAGGAAATGGGCACAAACTTGAACATAGGAAATTCCATCTAAACACGAGGAGGAACTTCCTTACTTTGAGGGTGGCAGAGCGTGGGAACAGGCTGCCTGGGGAGGTGGTGGAGTCTCCTTCTCTGGAGACATCCAGAAGCTGCCTGGACAGGTTCCTGTGCAACCTGCTCTAGGTGGACCTGCTCTGGCAGGGGGGTTGGACTAGATGATCTCCAGAGGTCCCTTCCGACCCCATATCATTCTGTGATCCTGTGATTCTGTGAACCCTAGAATGCTGAGTTTGAAGGGAAATAAGAATTTTACCAAGCACAGAAAACCAGATACCAAACAGGAGCAGGTGAGACCACTCCAGTGACTTCCTCTAGTGGCACTTCAGTTTCTTCTCTGAACTCTGGCACTTGTGCAAAATAAACACGAAGTATTTTCCATTCTCCTTTGCTGAAATAACGAAAGGAAGCGATGTTCTCACAGTGTGTAGAAACGGAATGCAAGTATCACTTCCCTCCTGAATGCTTACTCACTTAACTGTACTTCCTTAACTTGCTGAAGGAAGTTCCTACTGACCAAAGAGCCCAGAAGGGGTCCCCTGAAGAATCACACCACACGCTGTCCCCGCAGGGACACGCACCGCCGGCCGCCGGCAGGGGTGGCACATGCACTTCGGGCAGCAAGCCGCCTCCCTGCCGTTTAGATTGTGATTTCAGAAATGATGGAAACTGATTATTAGAGATGACAAAGAATATATTGTCCTCCCCTCTGCAACGCGAGGAGCGCTTAAAGCCGCCGCCAGGGGGCAGCCTGCGCCCGGCTCGGCTCCACTCGGCCCGGCTCGGCTGGGCTCGGCTCCACTCGATTTGGGCCGGCTCGGCTCGGCTCGGTTCGGTTCTCCTAGGCTGCGCTCGGCTCCACTCGGCTGTGTTCGGCACGTCTCGGCTGGGCTGCGGTCGGTTTCAGTCAGCGCTGGGTGGCTGCTAGCCTTCGGCCTCTTGTTTTAAAGGAATTCCTGTAAATTTGTAACTCCTTCGCCGCCTGTGGCGTCCCTGCGTTTCCAGCTGTTAGTTGTGCCGCCCGATCTGGTGGCTCTGAGGTAGGAGCAAACTGAGGAGGAAAACACCCAACAAGAGGGTGCCGACGACAAGATTTGTCCTCGTTTCTGTCCCCGTTTTTGCTGTGGCTGACAGGGCCCGGCTCTCTGGGCGGGCTCTGCTCCAGGCTGGCCAGGGCTGGCTGAGGTGGGTCTTCTCCGGCTGGAGAAATCAGCCCCAAACCCCCAAATGACCTGTTTTGGAAGAGGCCAATCTCCAGCCACCACAGAGACTAAAGGCTCCAGGAAAATATCATAGAATCATAGAATGGTCGGAGTTGGAAGGGACCTTAAAGACCATCGAGTTCCAAGCCCCCTGCCCTGGGCAGGGACACCTCCCACCAGACCAGGTTGCTCAAAGCCCCATCCAGCCTGGCCTTGAACCCCTCCAGGGATGGGGCAGCCACAGCTTCTCTGGGCAACCTGTTCCAGTGTCTCACCACCCTCACAGGAAAGAATTTCTTCCTAAAATCTGATCTAAATCTACCCTCTTTCAGTTTAAAACTGTTACCCCTCATAGTATCACTACACTCCCTGATCAAAAGTCCCACCCCATCTCTCCTGTAGCCCCTTTTCAGGTATTGGAAGGCTGCTCTAAGGTCTCCCCAGAGCCTTCTCCATGCTGAACAACTCCATCTCCCTCAGCTTGTCAAATAATGATTCAGACCTTTAGATCTGCCCATGGTTTTAGCTGCAGTCAAGGCACATCATGGCAGGGGAGCAGGTGTCATTGGCTGCTTGTGGGTCTCGCTTTAGGAAAAATGCAAATCTTTAATCCAAGCACCTTTCTCAGAGAATTGTGGTGAGGGCTGTGTTCCTGTGCTGCCTGCAGTAAGAGCACCTCTGCGAGCAAGCAGCCGGGTCCCTTGGTGTGTACAGGAGAAAGAGATGGACGCTGCCACGCAAAGGCTGTGACAGAAAATGAAGTGTAAAGCTAAAGCTGAAAAGGAAAGGGGCAGAAGAAAAGCTAGCTACTCCCTAGTATTTGGCATTTGGGTGTAATGCCAGATGTATTAACCCCAGATTACATAGAAATGTCAAAGTAAAACAACCCATGGAAGCCTCTAAAAGCACTAACATTTATTTGCTGGCACTCTTTTACCTCTGAACAGTTATCCTATGTCTGTGTGACTATAATTTATACATCTAAGAGAGAATTTCACTAAATAAGCAGAGGACAGTAGATAAAATACTTTCAGAGAAGCAAAAATCTGTTCTAAGAAAAAATTACTACCTTGTAGTAAGGAAAGCACTTACTTAGATTTTGGTGTTTGAAGCACTCTGTGCTCTGACCAGCACCAGAGAAAAAAGGCTTGGTTTCTGAGCAATGTTCTCCCTCACCCAGGCTTTGCAGCCAGCCAGTGATGCCACTGACACCTGCTGAATACAGGATTCATCTGGGCTGGAGGATGCTGGTGCAGGTCAGACTTGGCTCGGGTGCCCCTTCTGCAGCTTGTGCTGTAGCACTGGACGGAGAGAGGAGGTAAATCTTTCTGCACTGCATGAAAACAGCAGCTGATCAAATCATCCATCTGTGAATTGCTTTAGGAGAAAACTAATCATGTGACAAGTGTAGTGAAAACGGCAGAGGGAAGTTGGTTTCATTACAATTCAGGAAGGTGTCAAATGATGACCTTCTATGAAAATGCTTTATGATATCCCTTAGGTGTGTTTTGTCTGATCTTTATTGTGTTGAGTAACACTTTGTAGAGGATACAGCTTTAAAAGTGGCTATCAAATGGGCATGCTTTCTTGGGTTCTGTAATTGGAAGACTAAAATAAAATCCTCTGAAGTATTCAAAAGTACAGTATTCATCAGAGGGAGAGCGGGCTATCCCTTAATATATTTTGTGAAAATTTAGATCCAGATTAGGATTAGGTGCAGAGCAGTAGGTTTTGAGGCTGTGGCTTAACATGAATAAAGTGTAATTCTAACGTGGTGTTCTCACAAGATTTTGGTCCTAAATGTTATAAGTCTTGGGAGGTCAGGGAGTCCAGGAAAAGGACATCTATTTATACTGGAAAATAGCTTTTCCTGTTTGGAATCCAGCCTAAAAGTTAAATCCTAGCAATAAATTTGCAAAATCCCTTAACATTCATTGTTAGGGTTTCCTACGTACCTGTAGAATTTGTTAGTAGCCATTTATAACACCACATGCATTTTCTGTGACATCTAAAAAGCTAAGTTTCTCAATAGTTCAAATTATTTTCTGTTCCAAGCACAGGTAAAAGATTTTTTTCCCTGTTGTTAGCTTCTATAGCTATCTTAACTGTCAGTATGTAAGTATGGTCTGCGGTTGGTACTTACGTTGCAAGTTTTTTTGTGACTTGGAAGAGTTGTATGGAGTTTAGGTAATAAGACTTAGCCATAAAATGTTCAGTAAAGAATTAAAAAAAAAAAAATCATTATCAAAATAATTCAGAATCACCACCAGCACAGGGTGCTGACAAGATGAACAGCAATTTCCTATGTTCACGACTATAGGGACTTGGCAAAGAGACTACACTTCTGGTATTCTACAAGGCAACCACAGGCCAGATGGAAAGGCAGGGAGGAGGTCTGTAAACTCCTAGATGAAAAAGCTGCCTTGTCACAATCATCCTCACAGTGTTTTCTAAAAACGAGAGACTGGACATGGCTAAATAGCATCAAAAGCTATGCAGTCTCAAGCTGGGATTCTCCAAAGTGCTCACTTGTAGCATTTCAACCACAGCAGTTTCCAGCTGCACCTGTAGAAGTCAGTGCGATGCGAAGAGCTGAGCTCATGGGAGGAAGGCCCAGCTAGCATGTGAAAATACTCACTCTAATCATAGCACCTGCATGTAACACAAAATTGTATGATTAATCTTGGATAAAGGTGTGGCTCTGTAAATTGCAGCATTAGTATGTCTTTTTATTAAGGGAAGAAGGAAGAAGTTCCCTCTCACAGACTGCCAGGCAAGGTTTTTTTTCTCATGGTCTGTTCCCTCTCTCATGGTGGTTTTGTCTAATTCTGATCGGTTTTGCCTATCCAGTTTGAAGAATTTTTTTCCAGTTCTCACAGTGATTATTCTATTTCCTATAGAAGGGAATGGAGATTTACCAGATATTTGATTGCTGAATTTAGATGGGTGAAGGAGTCTTCCAGAGAAGATGGCTTAGATGGATGAAGGAGTGTTTTGAGAAGTTTTTGAAAAGAACATACTCTGGGCAGGGAGTTCCTATATGTACAAGATGGGAAAATGGCATGCTTATCTTAGTACCTCTGGCAAATATCAGTCTTTTTACACGGGAAAAAGAAATTGTGTAGGTTTTGATAAATTTATTTTGTTTTTACACTTCATGCAAGTGGGAAGAATATACTGAAAAGTGAGGTTTTTTGAGAAGTGAATGAAGCATGCCTTGAGTAACGCAGTACCTTGTCCACACGCTTTTGTGGGCATGTGGCTGTTGGGTCACAAGGCCCCAGAAAGCTATCATCATCTCACCTCTTCAAGAATAGCAAACCTTATCTTGTCACCTAGAGAATCTGTAAGTAGGTCACCTACTGTAACTCCCTTACACCTTCTGCAAGTGCTTGGGAATGGGCACTTGCATTTCTGGGACAAGTTCTCTGATGGTGGCAGTTTAGCAATGCCCGTATTTCAGGCTGGATATTAGGAAAAATTTTTTCACTGAAAAGGTTATCAGACATTGGAATGGGCTGCCCAGGAAGGTGGTTGAGGCACCATCCCTGGAGGTGTTCAAAAGACGGGTTGATGTAGTGCTGGGAGGTATGGTTTAGTGATGGTGATGCTCCTTGTTTGTTGTGTGGGTGTCTATTTTTGTCAGTTAGGTTGATGGTTGGACAAGATGATCTTTAAGGTCCCTTCCAACCTAGAAGATTCTGTGATTCTGTGATTCTGTATCTGTGTGGTTGCCCCGGCTGACTGGTTCTGCAAAGCTTGTGAGCTTATGAGATGTAGCACTTGCAGTGCTGCCCCTGCGGGACATTTTGCCCTCCCGTCTCTCCTATTTCCATTTTCTTACTGTTGATCTCTCCAATAGGCCAAGGAAGCATCAGGCTCCCTGTTGATGGGCGAGAGAGAATGAGGTTGCATATGTATGCTGGGATTTGGGAAGCTGAGAGGCATGCATAAGCTACAGATGCTTCCCAAGAAAGTGCTCTGTAATAGACCATGATGAAATACGTTCCTTCCCAATCTCTTTGGCTGAGTAGCTGGCATACATCCTGAGGCAAGAGAATTTAAAGCTGAAAGAATAAATATAACGTGAAGATATGCCATATAGTTGGCACTTGTGGGATTCTGGCTGCTTAGTGTCTCTGATCCTTTTTTTTGGACCTGAATATTTCCTTTGTAGCCATAAAACAGGCTTAGGCTGGGACAAACAGAGAAATCAAGCAGCCTCTGCTTTTGCTTGCATGTAGTGGTAGGGTTGGCAGAATACACTCATTTCCTTAGGAAGGGGTCATAGACTTATTGCTAAATTTAAATTCTGAAAACATACCCACTTGTGAATCCCTTTTCCTCTCAGTGGAACTGAAAGAACGTCCAAGGACTGACTGAAGTAAAGTTTAATTTGAGAAAAAATAGGGAGGATACCTATTATTTATTCATTGGCTTAAATGGTGAATAAGAGCGCAGCACTGAAAGTGTGAATGACGGAAATAACCCAGTGATTCCCATTTACAGCCACAAAATCCTGATGCAGGAGGAAAGGCTAGTTTGATGTGACACTGATGTAGACAGGTAATTCCAAACAGTTGGTGTGCATTATCTAAAATGCCATTAAAGTAATCAGTTTTGAAAGTACTACAGATCTAAATTTTCAAATATCCCTGGATGAGTTGAATCTAATGCTATGGATCTGAAGTGAAATCTTCCTTTAATGGATTTAAATCCATTGCACAGTATTTGAAACCTTGAAAAAAATAATTTTCAGGATTTTGACAGACATAATGAAAGTTCTTTTAGGCTTAGAGGTAAGTCTTAATAATGTAGCTGAATGAATGTCTTCCTTTTACTTTTCTGTAATTTATATATAAAAGAGAAATTTTGCAATCATTTTGTGTCTTCAGTCTGTATCTTTGATTTCCTAAATAAGAAACATAAATGTAATTCTGAATTTTCTGTTTCTTTTAAGGTGATTTATATGTAATTAATTGACTATAAATATGGGGATCTTAATGTCTAAAGAGGAAACCTAAAGATAAAGTGCTAACTGAAAAAAAATCCTTCTTAAAAAAAAAATATGTAATTAATTGACTATAAATATGGGGATCTTAATGTCTAAAGAGGAAACCTAAAGATAAGGTGCTAACTGAAAAAAAATTCCTTTTTTAAAAAAATGGGAGTTATTTTAGAATGTGTGTTGTTTCAAATGCGAGTATCAGTTGAACTAATTCAATAATGGAGTGATTTTGTGTATCTGGAATTTGCACAGTATTACCATATACGTCGTTCTCCTCGTGCTTTGTTATGCACTGCAGACTCAGTGAGACACATCCTTACTGTAAGTCCTCTATATAGATTCATTTTTAGACCTGCATATAAGGTCTTTCCTTAAAATGTTGTTTTCCATATTAAAACAATGCTCTTTTCTTGATCCTCATAGCCCTACGCAGACAAGCCTAAATTGACAAGTTTTAGTAAATTCAGGCTCTCCCTTTTTTTTTTTTTAAGAACTATACAACCAAAGAGGTGTGTTCTTGAGCACATTATTTTGAGATTCACTAATTACTTCAGTAAGTTGGAAAACAAGATCTGGACATACTGGCAATAATGGCAAACACCCGTGCATATTGCAGAATGATTTTATAATGGAGGGAGACATACAAATGAAGCAGAAAACAAACACACTAAGAATTATCTCCTGGGATTTCTTGAAAGAAAAGGCAATGATAGCCAACAGAGGGTGTTTCAGCCTGTTAATGAGCAGATGTAGCTGGCAATCTTCCATAACTTGCTCTTGAATTAAATCATTATATAAGTAAAGCTTAATTTCTGATCTGCCTTTGGTGAGCTGGTAGCGAGATGTGCACAGAAGAAGGCAGTCCAGGCTGCACCAGCTATTAAGCTTCTTTAATGGATATTTATGTGTATGTCAGAAATGTGTTGTGCCGGTGAAAAGAGAATACAGGAACAGCTGTAAAGGCAAAGCAGTATTTTAGAAGTTGTGTTATTCGTTCCTGCTCATTACCTTTAGGCACATATTGTGTGGATGCCCATTCTTGAGGACTGGATACAAGAAATTGCAAGTGACACTTTTTGGCAATGCCTTGATACTCTTTTCTGCATATAAATTTTAAAAAAAAAAGGTTCTCAATTTTGTCACATGTGCTTGCCAGAAGTATTGGTATTTTCTTAAACTCAAAGAATTGATTTAATTATTTGACTTCAAGTTGTGCTGTATTTTGCTTAATTTCTTTTTATACCTGGGGAGCTCAGAAGATCTGGCTATTGTGGAAACATTTGTTTAAGTCTTGATCTTTTTGTTTGATCCAAAGTGCTTCATATGAAGGGACCCCAAGGACTTTTGAGAAGAAGCAACCCACAACAGACCATTTCAACAGTCGAGTTAAACAAGATCTGATTTTGATGTTGTGATTCCTTGCGAATCGAACATCTGTGTGTAGGAATTTATTATTTTATATTGTTCTCTAATCAGACAGACATATTGATATAATTTGAAAAATATTACGTATTTGAAGGCATACTTCCTCTGATTTGGTTTTCTGCTTCACTTTTACATTTTAAAAGGACTACTGTTTGCTTTCTCATCCATAAAAGACGTTGATAGCATGAGCTGTGTGAGAAAAGATTATTTACTCTCATTAAAATGTATACCTTCTGGATATAGATTCTCCGAAGTAAAGAAGGTAATGACTTTACTCAGAGACGACGACTCAGAATGCCGGCAGTGATGTGAGGCAGTCCCAGGAGATGCGGACGATGTCTAAGTGAAACTGTCCCAGGCTTTATCTGCAACTGGCTCCTGAATAATATTGCTACACTGTGGGTTTTTTCCCCCTGTGATTTATTAACTTATCTTTTGTCATATAGTAGAACGAATAATTTTCCCAAGGTTGGGATAATATTTTCTCTTTCTGGACAAAGACCCACCCAAAGACCTTTGTAAGACCTTTGTGCTTCACCAATTTTAAATATGGAGTCCTCAATTCGTCACTTGGAGAGCGATGTGAGGAAGATGATGCAAAAGGTGATGCAGAAAGATTTTCAGAGGTTTCTGTAGTGAAGCAGCTAAGCTGAGATGCACCATAACAAGCCTGGAGCTCTTCTGGGACCTTAGCAGGAATGCCAGTTCATCAGTAATGAGAAAAACAGATACAAGATGTCCCAAGTAAAATATAAAAACTGAAGTATTTACTGGATTGGCTGAAAATGTGGTTGTATGTAGATTGCACAATGTCATGTAAGGATTCTACTGTGCAGCCAGGAACAGAATCCTGCTGGGCTTTTTTATTCAGTAGTGAAGCTTTCTTACAAAGCCAAGCCCAGCCTTTCAGAATAGGATCTTGATGGGGAACCACAGTTCTTCAAGCACTCGCTCAAGGAATTATGTGCAGAAATATTTCAGTGTCTGTATTTCTGAACTATCCCTGTGTCTGGTGACAGATATCTTTAGTAAAGTTCTCAGTGGCTTTTCACCCATGAAGCTGTCGTAAAAGGGTGTAAAGATTTTCCTTTTATGATTTTTTTTTTTTTCTTTCTGAAGAAAAGCTGTTTGGAAATGTGTTCTGCAGAGGGCTATCAGTATGAATTTACAATAGCTTTAATTCATTTGTGACCAAACAAATTAAAAAGTGCAGGATATGTGGATGATCATTAGAAAAAATACTCTGTGACACCAAAACAGCAGTAGTGAGAGGAATTGCCTAATGCTTATACGTGTGGAGGATGGAAAATGGTTTTAGAGGTATTGAGAAGGTCTCAGGAGATACAAATCAGAGAAATATCAGTAATGCTTAACAAACATCAGAAGAAACAGCATGTTCTGAAGAACATGCTGTTTTACATGCACTAGCAATACTTAATTTTATGATTGTATTCCTAAATTCCAGTCTGGCTGAGCTTCTAAAAACAGGATAGATTGGGAATATTAAATACTCTGAGAAAAAATATAGCATCTTACTACTTTTGGTTTCTGATTCCTAAAGAGTGCATGGAAGAAACCCCAGACATCTGTGGCTTAGAAAAGCTGTTTTCAAAAGCACCTTAAAGTTTTAATAGGTAAGAATGGACACTTGCTCTCACACAGAGATACACCCGGGCTTGGCAGTGAGCAGAGCCCTCACACAAGTCAACACATTGAATGTGCCATGTGCATTAAATGTACTTAGCACCATCAACAAATGGTCTTTTGGTTGTCTGCACATGGACAGGAGGGAGAATAAGGACAAAACGGTGAAGCTCCTATTTCATATCCTCTCTAGGCCACTGTGATAAAGTAAATGTAGTTTCAAGCAAGGGGGGCAGGATTTTGTTATTCTAAATCATAGATGGTTGAGAGCTTTGGACTTGTGTTTATACATAGTATTAAGGTCTAAAATTCATATGTTTTTGTGCTGTTTAAAGGTGTGTACCACATACATACAAGCACACAAGCTTATATAGGTAAATTACTGCACTCCACCCCTGCAATTGCAATTACAGGATCTTACACCTACATACTGCTTTCCAGCAGTGAAGAAATGCCCAAATATGAATAAAACTGCTTCTATGCAAGGGCTTTGCTCTCATACTGTGTTCCATTTCTAAACTGATATAGATCAGTATATGAAATGCACAGGCATGTTCAGTGATAGAGAGTAAGAGAAAATTTCCTGGTATTTTTGCATCTAAAATGGATGAATTCTCTGTCGCTTTGTTTTTCTCCACAAAATATTCTGACATAAAGGCTAGGTGGTTTGTGCGTAGCAGCACAGATGCCATTATCATGTTGATTGAGGTAAAGGGCAGAAGTGTTGATCATAGGGATGCAGAAGAGAAGAAAAATTTCTTACTGTAAAACTAAAGCTTAAATCAATTTAAAGGAAAAAGTCTTGTACTGTCCAGGGAGGGAAGGACTCTCACAAAATCTGAGAAGGAACATTGAACTTGATACTAAAGAGCAGCATAGGGGACAAAACGTGATGGGAGAGAGAATAAATCAGCACAAAAGAGAAAACTGCCCAGGAGAAAAATCTAACTAGAGCAGAAGAGAAACATGAAAAGCAAATCGACTCCTTTGTTTCACACTTAGCAGAGCCTCAGTGTGGATTGCAGCATCGGTGTCAGCTCCAAGTTAAAAAAACCCACAACCTTGAGTCACACAGGTCAGAAACCACCTGAGCACAACTTCAACCCTCTTTTGCCGACACGTGTCATTGGTTTTATCTGGACTGCTACAGTCTCTTCTTTTCTGGTCTTCCAGGAGCCTTTTATGGTCCATACCAAAGAGCTTCTTTTTACATTTCTTCTTTCTCACACCCCTCTTGCCGCTCCTTTTCACTGGCTCTGATAATTCCTTCTGCATCTACTCCTATCTAATGCACTGCTCCTGATCTCCCTATTAGGCTTCTACTTACGTATGATACTCATCTCTACATTTACCTTTCTCTTTGCTCCATCAGGGTCTTGTGTTCTGTCCTCATCTTCACACCATCCGTGTGCCAGACTTAACACACCTTGCCTTCAGTCCGTTGCTTTTTTGTGTGACTCTTGACAAAGCACTTTATCTCCCTTTACTTCAAATTTCACAACTGCAAAACGGTGATAATATTGTTAACTCCCTTTGCAAATTGTTTTGAAATCTACTGCTGAAAGTTCTGCATTAAAGCAAATATTGTTGCTATTTTAATCAATAAGTACTAAGAGTAAGGTGAGTTATGGATATCTCTTTCAGAGCTTTCATGCAAGATTGTGTTTGATCTTCCTCCGTCCAGCTGAGACAAAGTATGTCACGCTGTGTATCAAATGCAGACTGCAGCCTGAGCTCTAGCTCAAATTTATCAATAATATACAGTGTATACATAATTTCAAAGCTTTATCATTGGCTTGGAAATCTATTACCATGTTTTGAGGAGGGACTGTAAACTGCATTTGGGGCTCCTTTCCTGCTTTGGGTACAGGTGTAGATGAGAGAGGAAGGACTCCTGCAGGAACTTCCATCACTGCTCTGATGAATACACAGGATTACATTGTTAAGTGCCGAATACACTTTCTACACTTGCTAACTAAAACACATGGGCATGGCTTTTCTTGAAATTTTCCCTCAAGAATCATTTATCTCTATGTTGAGAATAAGCATGAGCAGTTTTCCCCAGAAGGTGAAGTTCAAAGCTGCTATTTCTGAAAACAGAAGCTTAGAAAGAAAATGCCACATCAGTGTTGACTCTGGCATCTCATCAGCATTTCAGATCTCTTTTAACTTACCCTTTAGTGAAACAAACAATACGTGTAAGAACAGAGCTGGCATACACTTATCCTTCACTTAAAATGAAGATTGTATTGAAATTCTTTGAGAGTGCTCTTCAGTTTTACATGAATTATGAGTTGTAAGCTTTACTTAGTCAAGACTTCATAAACGTTTACCTTGTTAAGCTGTGATTGCCAATTTCCCAGTCCTTTTATACGTAGGAGAATAATATGACAATTTCTCAGATACTGAAATACATGATATTCTGAAAAGTATTTGAAATACTTGTGTAAAACCCTGTGTTCTCATAAACAATGACTAAGTTTTTCTGAACATGTTAATGCTAAGTGTTACACACTGGTATTGTATAGGAATAGGTGTGGCTAGACAATCTCTCAAGGTCATTTCCAGAGCCAGATTCTGTTGTTTATGTTACCATCATAAAAATCCATCGATCAGTTATATGCTGATTGATATAATGATGTGTATTTTTATCTTTGTTTTTAGCTCGTTTGGGTTAATTTTCTTAAATTCATTTAATACTGACTTGTTCTTACAAGAAACCATTGTGTTCAAAGCTTTAAGGGATCTTTGGTAGAACTTATCACCCATTTCCAGAGCCAGATTCTGTTGTTTATGTTACCATCATAAAAATCCATCGATCAGTTATATGCTGATTGATATAATGATGTGTATTTTTATCTTTGTTTTTAGCTCGTTTGGGTTAATTTTCTTAAATTCATTTAATACTGACTTGTTCTTACGAGAAACCATTGTGTTCAAAGCTTTAAGGGGTCTTTGGTAGAACTTATCACCCATGATCCTGATGTCTCCCTTTATTTGAACCCTCTTATTCCCACATTTTATAATAAGCCTGTTGGTAAGAGTAGTCTAGAGCTTATGATTATGCTGAATGTTTTACTTACTGGAACCTCTCACTCCTCTGAGATGGTTTCATTTCATTAGACGTTATTTCATTTCTTCTTCAGGGCTTTTTTTTCTTTTTTCTTTCCTTTCCTTCCACAATAGCCTGATGTATAAAACTTAAAAGGTCTGCAGACACCAGGAGATGAAAAGTAGAGTGATTCATCTTGGTGCTGATCCAGCCCGTGGACTGAACAATAGATTTGGTAACTGTCACTGCTGAGCAGAGTCCTGACATGATAACAGCCAACTGCACTACAAGCCTCCAGTCCCCCGTGAGGGAAGCTGAGTGCGAGCTCTGACTGGGCCTCCAGTCCCCCGTGAGGGAAGCTGAGTGTGAGTTCTGACTGGATATTTTGTTCATAGCACCATAGAATAGCTCTAAAGCTGTGTCCACACCAGGAACTGAAGAATTTTAAACTATTTGAGATTTTTATGACTCATATTTGCCATTTCTATTTCCAGTATAGTCTTTATACAGAGATAAGAATATTTCTGGACATTCTTAGTGAATCCAGAGCGTACTTAAGAAGAGGAAAGCTTGGACAGCTGCTAGCTTGGTCTGCAAAGTGCTTAGCCCTTTCCAGGCCTGATCTGCCTGAACTCAGACTTAACTCTTGTTAAGGCAGAGAGGGTGTTTAGGCTGCCTTCTGCTGAAGTGTTCCTGAGTTTGGCAGTGGAGCGAGTAACAGGCTATGTTGATGATGGGCAGTTGTGATTCGGTGAGAGGGCTCAGATCTGCACTTACACAACAAGGCAGATACTGGCAAAATGTCTGTGCTTGCTTATGACAGTTACCAGGTTGTTGAATCATATCTCTAATCTATCATTCTCTGAGGTACCCTCTATCTTGGCGAAGAGACATGCAGTTTTACTCTTTCTCTTCTGGAGTGTAGACAGGTAATCTGTCTTAATCTCAGATCTTGCAGTTCTGCTTTCTCTGAGAACAATGACTGTACAGTTTCTTTAAAACATAGCGTTCACTTAAATGAAAGTATCTTCACAACAAATGATGATATACGTAGCTTGCTTTAGGCTCTTCCTTTAGTCATCCCATTCCCTGAACCTAAGGAAGCCACAGTTTCTTTGGAAGCTCTCCCGAAATCTCTCCTTTGTCAGCAATTGACTTCCATCCTCTCTTCCTCTAAGATGTCCCTCTTTATGTGCTGGTCTTTGACTTCATATTCCTGCCTTTGACAAATCAAGTTCTGGAAGTGGAAGTGGGGCCCTGTTCCTCTTTATGTGCTGGTCTTTGACTTCATATTCCTGCCTTTGACAAATCAAGTTCTGGAAGTCGAAGTGGGGCCCTTGATTGTGTCATCTTCCGAGTATGCCCTTGACATCTGCTCTGTTGCATTCTTTATTCTTCCTATTACTACAACAAAGTCACACAGAGGATTGTAATAATCTACCATAATTGACTATTTAGTACTAAATACTAAGTTTGTGGACTAATGGTCCTAGTTGTTCCTCATGTGCAACAAAGTGGTCTGAGGTAGCTTTTTGGCCAGGTGCAATCCCTATGAGTGTTTAGTGTCAATAGTTGATCAGGTAATGTTTTTTGCTAATGTGTGTAAATAGCATTTTATTTGGTAAAAATATTTAAATAAATATAAAATATTTAAATATATCATTTATTTCTGCAAACAAGAAGTTTGCCTTCTTGACAGTAGAGAGTCATGTATCAATATGATGGAATTTTCTAGCTTCTTATACTGCATAACTTCTTGAGAAAAGGAAAAAGCTTACTCCAGAGTGGAGATAAGAAAAATCATTGTCTGAGTTGATACCATCTTAAGTCTAGGGATGGTAACTGCATAGGCAGAGGTCTCCAGATTAATTTCTTGTATATCCAGTAGAGTTAATCTAAGAATGGCATTCTTTTGGATCAGTGCGGTGTTGATGTTAGAAGATCACTAGGAAAGAAAAGAATTATTTTTATTGGTAGCAGAACTGAGCAGAGAAGTACCTGAGCAGAAGAGATAGAAATGTCTGTTTGCACTTGATAAGCAGTAAATCACTTTATTTGAAACATTTTCCATGCAATAAGTCACTATTGTCTTTTTAAGGTACTTCTTGTGTGTGTAGGCTCCAATCCTGCTGTGCTATACACTGTCCAAATATAAAAAAGAGTAAAAGCCAGCCTCAAATAGTTGAAAATCTGAGTGAAAGGCAAACATAAAGATAAAGCAAATAGATAAAGGGAAGAGGGAAGATGTAGGGAGTACAGGTGGTTTGAGTGAGTGAATCTCAGCCTTGTGACTAGTACCTTCAAGAAAAGTGGACATCATGCTGGTACAGAGTTTTTTATGAGACATTTTGATAAAACGTTATCAAGGAATGAATCAAAATAGTTCCTGTTAAGGAAAACATTATCTTTGCTGCCTATTAGAATTCTTTCATTACTTGAAGAGAGGAAATCTCGTAGCTACAATAGTAAATACAGTTTAGTGGATAAAGCCACCCTGAAAAAAAAAAAAAAAAGATATCTCAGCAAAAGAAGAATGTTCTCTTGTGGATTATGGAGCTCTAAGAAGGTAAGAAATAAGGATTTGAGAAAAAGATTAATAGTTGAGTAATGTAAGAACCCATATTGGAACTTGTGAAAATTATCTGGAAAGGGTATAAATAGTACTTTTTTTTTTTTTTATTGGCAATGTGAAATTACATGGGGCTTGTTAGCTGTGAGGAGATACAAAGAATGCAGAAGGATCAAACAGTGATCGAGCATTCAGCAATAAATGACAGGTGAGCTTCAGGGTAGACAGCTGATGGTAACTGATTCTGAAGGGACAATTGGAACTAATCATACTACCTGATAGATTCTAAATTAGCTGTAACAACTCCGAGAAAAAGACTTGGTCATTGCAGGGAACAGTATAGAGAAGGCAGTTCAGTGCAGTCTAGAAAGAAATTGAGATGTTAGATTGTATTAAGACAAAACGAGTATCATTACAGGAATTTATAGTACACCTTTGCCCGTATTAAAGTGTTCAATCTCAGTCATTCCATCTCAAAAGGCATATGAAATAATAGAAAAAGTCCTAAAGAGAGCAACTAAACTGATGAAGAAATACAAAAACAGTTCCTGGAGAAGTAAACATGAGGATATTTAAGACTGTGCTAAGGGGAAATTAATATGGGACAACATAATAGATGGAATGATAGTGAGGTGAGCCTTCCCATTTTATTTGCCATAAAATGAAGTGAAAGGGATGCTTCCGTTAACTACTTAAGTGCAGTTAAAAGGCAGCTGACTCAAAATAATGACTAAAGCAAACTGAACACTCCACTGAACTAACCCAGTGCTTTCATTCTTAACACTTTGCTGAGAGGAAGATTCTCAGGTGAGATTTTGTCAGGGTTGGCTGCTTCCCAGTGGCTGCTGCTCTCACTGGCACATGGCCACTCTGGGTTTTCCAGGGCTTTTGGCACCCCAAGGTGCAATTGGTCACCCAAGGGCCACTGCTGACCATTCCAGGGTTCGTTTCTGATCCTGTGTTTCAGGACCAGACTTAAAATCATGCCTTGTCCAGCTGCTGACTGACTGACTGAGCCTTGAGTATTCTTCTGAGTGCAACACTTCGTACAGGTGACCAAACAGCACGTGAGACTGTCCAGCTTTCTGGCATTCCACATCCAGAGAATTCAAACTATGGCTCATTTCTACCTTTCTACCTTCAGGTCCTTACGTGTTGTGTCATGGATCCTGTCATGGACACTTTAGCAGGTTAAGTACCTTCCATTGTGTGAAGCACTCTCATTATCTAGTTTCATCATCAGTTCCACCTCTTTAGTTAATACTTTATGTGGACAAGCTCTGCTCTAAGTTCCCTCCATAATGTACCTTTGATATTTCATGTGGACTTTTAAAATGGGCAGATAGATGACAGTAAAATGATCAGAATATCTAGAATCTGTCATTCACTCCCTCAAATGTGTCATTGCTTCAATTGCACAACTGCAGTAATTGCAATAATTTCCCTTTTTAGGTCTGTGTATCATTGCTTAGCCTGAAAAAATGACAAGTGATTTTGGGTAACTAAAGGGTAACTCAGTGTTTTCTGAAGTTCACCTAAAATAACCCTGGAATTTTTATCCTTTAATATAAATCTAAAAATAAATTATCATAATGTTCTTTTTGTTATTTTTCTTTTTCATGGGCAGAACAAGCATGCTTTTAGTGGAGGTTTAAAAAATAACGTTGGGATCCGTCAACCCACTCAAAATGGGATTAATTATGCCAAGTCATTCCTGACTAATGTTTGTCTAATTTGTCTTTAAATACTCCTGGCTGCAATTGATACCTATTAGAATGAGTAATAAGAGTAACTTCTTGCAACACTTCTCATTTGAAGACTGTTGTTATGTTGTCTCCTTGAGTCCTGGCCAAGTTAAACGTACCCAGTTCTCTCAACCTTTCCTCACAGAATGTGTTTTCTCCACCTTTGATCGTTCTTGCTGCTCTCAGCTGTCCAGCTGACTCAGATCTTTCTTGATATTTGGTGTATTAAACTCTGTGCCGTGCTCCAGCCTCAGGCTGTAGCCTGCAGAGGGCTACCTCATCTGTCCTGTGTGTGACATCTTCATCACACACCAGAGTAGCAGGGTAATTTTATTAGAAAAAATACCGACTCGTGTTCTGTTTGTGATCCTTTAGCCTCCACATCTTTTTCCTAATTAATTGTTGTGTAATTAGGTGTTCTCCATGTTGTATTTGCGCAACTGATGATTTCTAGATAAATGCGGTATATTGCACTTGTCTTCACTGAACTGTATCTTCAATTTGTTTAGATAAGTTTTGAATTTTAATGGTGTCCTCCACAGTCCTCGTGCAACCTTCCTGCTTGATATTATCTGAAAATTTAATTACTGTGTGTTTTATTCCATCATTCAAGTCATTCATAAAAATGCTGAATAGCACTGAGCTCAGCTTAGGCTCTTGCAGGAGTTTTACTCAATGCATCATTTCCTTTTGGCAGTAAACCAACAGTTTTGCGGAAATTTTTTCGGTAGTTGTACAATAACTTAATCGAGATTGTACCACCTTAGCTCATTTTTGACAATATCAGATAAGATTGTGTAAAAGGCTTTTCTGAGGTTAATCTAAAACTGATCCTGAGCTCAGAAGCCTATTAACCCGTCCTAGAAAGAAATCAGGCTGACTTTTCGGAAGCCTGTTGTTTTATAGGTGTTTATTATTTTCGACTTATTTCATAATTATAGAGGATTCAGCCCAACTTCAAATAACTTGGCATTTCCCTGTACTGCCCTTTAGAGACTGGCACTATGTTTGCCTTTTGCAGTAGTTAGACACTTGCCTGCCACTCTGATTTCAAAGGTAAATCACTAATGGATTGAGGTTTCAACCAAAACAACCCAAAACATTTCTATTACTTGATGTGTTTCCCTGGACTAACTCTTTCTACTTATTACTAATGTGCTTAGCAAGTATGTTCATGTTGTTGTTTCCTTCTGTATTTATAGTTGTACTTTGACTTTTGTATTTTGCTTCTATGTTCCTGCAACTGCATCAAGATATTAAATAGGAGGCAACTGGCTTTTATTTCAAAGCTGAGCTATTTTTCATCTTTAATGAGATGACCTGATGGTCACTGCTAGCCAGTGATTTCTAAGCAGACTCTTCACAGTTTTCTGCATTGTATGCCTTTGCATATTTTCCAGTCTATATGCACTGGATACTGACTCCATTAAAAAAAGTCTATATAAGCTCTTCTGCAGTGTCATTCCTACACATTGATTCCTGTTCATGCTCAAAGAAATAAACCCAGCTGTAAGAGAGCTGAGTTCTGTTGGTTATATATATATTTTTTTTTTTGTTTCAGATTGCCTATTTCTTTCTAATGTGGCAAATAGTTGGTGGTGACTAGAAACAGAAGAGCTGGTGTGTATAGTCATTGTAAAATAAGGCCTATTTTGTGGCAACGGCAGTGATCAGACATAAGCGGTCAGCATATTCTGGTGTTCTACAGTTAACTATGCATTAAAAATATTAATAGGGATAATAGCTTCTATTATACAGCACAGAGCTGCTTTACAGTCCCTACCTAATGTGCTGTGGAACTGTAGCCCCCACCTGGGGAAGGTAACAGTTGAGTAGCCCAGAGCCTACCAGCTAAGTCTGGGAAAATATCTGCAAGAACTCACAGAGGAATTCAAAAGAAAAGGGAAATTTTCTTATGGCCAAAGACACCACAAACATTTCAGTTAATAGACTAGCTGGGGGTATGTGGGGGGCATTTTTTCTTGTCTGTGGGGTTGCATGGGTAAAGGTTCGGTGGCTGCATTCTGGCCCACAAGAGTGATTTCACCTATGGCAGTCAATGACAGCCAAAGAAGAGAGCTACTCTCTGTAACACAACCCTAAACTTCTTTTAATCTTCCTCTCTGTTGACATGTAACTGGCTTGTCTGCAGCACAGAAATGGTGTGACTTAAAAATCAACTCTTAATGAAGTTGCTTCAGTAATGCGAGCCCTTTCAAAAGGCCTGATTAAGCCAAATTGCGATTCTGTTTCAGATGAGTCCATTTATTTGTTTGTGTTCACTTTCTGTTGTACTTTGGTGGCAATAATACTCACAAGCAATAATAGCTGATTTTTCTCTATGATCATTTGCATAAGAAGTTAGATGAGAAAAATAGTATTGCCCAGTGATCTGTGCATCATCATCATCTGTGCATCTAATCATCATTAGCCATGGAGCTTACACTCTGAGTTGTAATACCAAGAAAAAGAATGAGAAAATATAGCTGAGCTGTGATTAGCGAATCTGAAAGATGGGGTCTGGTTGGGAAATCCCTACCCGCAAGAATGATTGAACTCATTCTCCTCCAGAGCAGAAGCAGCTTGTGGTAGTGATATGGATGTCTGTGTGCTATAACTTGGCCCGAGGCCATCCTTTCTCTTCTGAAAGGTCACCAAAGAGCCATTAAATAGCAGCAACTTCCAGCTTCATGTCAGAAGTAGTTTGCCAGTCACAAGGCAGCACTCTACAAAGTTTTAAATTCATCCTGTTACATCAAGAGCAATGTAATAAGCTCTGGTAGTCACACAGGACACGAACTATCCTCTTGGATAACACTTAATGTATGCTTTGTCATCCCTGAAACTCCACAGTCTTCTATAGTGCTATTACACTTAAGGAAGAATATGTACCTGGTGAATCACTCCTACTAAATCTGATTTACTCGTAGCAAAGCCTAAAACAAACAGCCCAACACATTCACAGGAGTAAGATATATGGCTTCCTTTGCTATTCTGCACACAGGATAATGACAATGAAAATAGCAGCAAAGGGTACCAAAGCACCTTGAGGAAAATGACTTGTTGTAATAGTGCCTGACCTCTATCTGTAGTCCGTCCTGTATATGTTGCCGGTACAAAACTGGAACCAATACATATTATTAAAAAACAAAACCAATTCTGTAGCTACTGAATGGTAGACAGGGTATGTATTTTTCAGATCTTTTCTCTTGCCTCCTACCACCTTTTTTTTTTACTACCAAAAAAAGGGCAAAAGGAAACATTTATTTGTTTAAAAATGTGTACCTTGCATTTCTCTTCTGATACAAAAAAAAAAAAAAAAGAAAAAAGAAAAGAGTTGCTCTACTATTATTTATTGCTGTGCATTGTCTGCTAAGGCTATGTTTTCTATCATGGGATTCAAATTGCTTCTCGTGCCATCAGCATTTTCCTTTTTCACATTTCTTTCAAGGCAAAATAGAAAATGTATTTCTCTGCAGTAGCGACAGTGATCTGGGAAAACTTTATTTAGGGTGAAAGGGAAAATAATGGAGTCGGAACAAGTATCTACACTAAAAATCTATTTAGAACATCGAAAACCAATGTATTCACAAGACAGCATTGTATCTGTTTTAAATTAAGCTCAGGAAGATATAGAAACATAGTGTGTAATGACCACTAACCTGCCAATTTGCACTGTAGATTAAAAAGTCTGAAGATGTAGTAATGAGGAGTTGAAATGAAAGACGGTGTATTTATGGAAGACAGTAGATTTATTTTGCAGAAAAACAGTGTGAAGGCAGTGCCACTCTTGCAATGGTAAAACTTGGAGTGCATTTAAAAATAAACAAATGCATTTCCATTCAGGGTTATTGCACCGGAGACTACATAAATAAAATTCCAAATACTGCTTTCTTAATTCACATATACTGTTACATTTAATGGCAATAGGATTTCCAACATGAGTAAAACCAGCAGGGTCTGGCCCATAAAAATTATTCTTGTTTGCAGTCTGCCTGTTTTCTGAAGGTTAGCACTAAGATTTCATTTACTGTCTTCCATAGCAGCAGCTCTGACTTAAGGAGATGCTGCCTGCTACCTTCTCCTTCCCTTTCCATAGCACCTCTTCAGCTGTGCCAGCACAGGGGTTGGTGGGGCCGTTTGGCCAACCAAATGTGGAAAAAAACCTCACCCAAACCAGCCAGTACTGTGTGCTTATTCCACAATGGCAATGTAGAAGAAGAGAAATGAATATATGGGGAGTTTAATGAGTGTAGCTTATCCAAAGATAAATAAAAGCAGTCATAAGTGAATGACAGATACAGAAGCAGGGTCTGTTTTTGAGTGCCAGACCTCTCCTCTGGTAGTGTAAATCTTTTAGTGATACAGTAGTCAAAAAGGACTATTAAAGCTGATTATCTAGTTTAAAAAGCGATATTAAAATGATCATATTACAGCTTCTTCTGAATTTTAGAGTGAGTCTGTTTGCATAACTTTAGCATTTACAAAATTTAGCTATGACAGGAAGTGACAGGTTTATATCAGACAGCTTAAAGTTTCGTGTTTCCCCCTGTCTCCAGGTAATTAGAAACAATAAAGAATTGTGTCAACAGCGCAACAAGAAAGAAGGTACATAAATTGCAGTGCAATTAGCTTCTTTTTCCTTTCTTCTTTGAATGCACATGCTAATGGATACCATTCAAACTGCTTGAGTCACAGACAGCGATACAAGGCTCTGTTCTGAAATCATTTAAGTATGTGCTTAACTTTAAAAAATGTGAACAGTGTAAGAGCTGCAAATGCTGAGACCACTTACACTTAATCTTGAGGATGTGCTTAGTATTTTGCTGGATCAGGGCTAGAGTGCTGAGCCTTTACAGGGATGAATGCAAGCTGATCTGCTTATGAGAAGGTTTAAAGGAAATTTCATTTTTCCTTTCATTTAAAAGTCTCTCAACAGTATATCCTTCCTGGCCCCTGCAGGAGGAACTGTATCTAGATAATGTTTCATTGTTACTGCAGCAAATGGGCCGTAAAGTAAATGTTCTAATTAGTCTTTGAAACATTAGGCTGGGTGTAGCTTGTCAGAGGGAATTGTAAGCTGCTGTGGGGAGATCCTTTTACTCTATTGGGCTTCACGCTGGAAAGAAAACAGAGCCCTTCTGCACTTTTTCCTAGTTTTTTTTTTTGCTTTTAAGTCTGCTATGACTTGATAGTCACTCTTTCGCTGCTTGACATCATGGGGAAAATCCTTATTTTTTGTTTGATTTCCATACTTGCCATTTTTGACATGAGACAACAGGAGCAGGGTGCTGGTATTCCAGAAAGCCCATTTAGCTTTAGCCTTTGCCTTGAGGATTTCAGGTGCAGTATATACATTCGGCTTGAGCTCATCATTTATGCAGATGAAAAATGTTATTTTTGCCTTCTCGTACCGTCTTTAAATGTAATACACTTCATGGGCTTGTCTTGGTGTCCGGGGAGACTTTTCTGTGGGCCTTGAATAAATTGGTGCTGGTACTGGCTACAATATAGGTGTGCCCACATGACTGTGGTGCCTCTAGAATCTCTACAAGACACACCGCTGTTTCATAGAAGTTCTACCTTGCTTTGAGTACCCCAGAGATCTCTAAGATGGCATTAGAGCGGACAGTGTTGAGGTGGCTTTCAAGCAGATAAGAAAGAAGCAATGAATGTATAAAAAAGTGAATCCCTGTGCAAAAGAGAATTGCAAGTGTCCAAGAGTTTGAATGTCCAAGATCCTCAATGTGTGAAATATCGGAGGCCATTAGGAAGGTAAATACACTGTTATAAGTCAAGGAAGGAAGAAAATAGGGACCCTTGAGCTGAAAGTCTGTTAGTTGGTCACTCCAGGTTGGTTTGGGTGTTTTACAATGAATTGCCTTGTGGCATGAAAACACTTTGAGGCTCAAGTCTGTTCTAGCATCTCTTCCAATTAAAGACCTTATTGAAACCGAAATGAAAACATACTCTCATCCATCATATTGGCTCTAGATCTGGTTCGTTCTCCCCAGAAGACTTCTACAGGCACGTGAAACTTCTTAGGAAACAGCCTGGCAAAGGTTCTAGCTTTTATTTCTGGCTGTGAGTGCACCGTGTAGTTGAGGAACTCAGAGTCACATCTCACTGAGAGACTGCCAAGAGATTAAATAAACAGTCAAGCAAAGCATAACTCCTTTGCAGGAGAACTGCCCTTTGGTACAATAACACCACAGGAATTCCTGTGCTGCCGTTTCACCTTATCTTATCTATTAACATGTTTGCTTGGGTTTTATCTATGCCTGTCAAGTTCTCCAACAAAGCTGTGGGCAACCAGTGATAGCATAGAGTGACATTAAGAGTGATCTGATCCGATCTAATCTGCCTGGGAAGCAGAGTTGGCTCAGATGCAGTGCTGGCGTAGAGCAACATTAAGAGTGATCTGATTTATTGGCGCAGACCTAGCATCAAGGTTGGCTTAATGGCAAAAAATGGCCCATCTTCAACTAGTGCTGCTGAACACAAGGGAGTGGAGTTCACTAAGCCTTAGGAGTGGCTGTTGCTTTTTTGTGCGTGTGATGGGTGTGTGACGAGGCTATTACCATTTATCATGGAAATATACATTTAGGGACCTTATAAGGCTGCCTGAATTGTTGCATCTGTAGACTAACTAACTGCTCTTTGATAGTGTTGGTGGCTTAGTTAAAAGGACTGTCTGAAATGCATGTCATTAACTTGATGGACTACAATAGCTCCAAAGGTTTATCATACCACTGCAGGTGTTGAACCTGAGTGTGGGAATAATTCTAGTGGCCAGAGCAGAAGAATAGGAGGTTGGAAATGTCATGAAGTCTCTTACTGGTGTATTTTGAGTCTCTCTTAACCTCACTTCTCACCCTCCTGACAGAAGTGTTTGAAGAAAAAAATAAATGTCAGCAGAGGCTTTTAGAATCTTGGATTTTAGGTGCCTCAGAAAAGCAAAGTATTTTACAAGCATTCAAAATCAAATGTCTCCATTCAGGTAATAACAGTTATTAATTCTTTCAATCAAACTACTCAAAGCTTTTAGTTCTTGTGTAAACTGGTAGGCTACAGCCTATTTAAGTTAAAAAAACCCACAACAAACCAAGTCTTTATTATGAGTTTATTATGGGAGCACCGGAAATCGTGCCACCAAACTTGCACTTTTGCAGAAGTAAAATGGCAGCTAAGTTCTGTCATTAAAGAGATACCAGCTACCTCCATTAAACAAAATAATAATAAATAATAAAAAAACCCAACAAAGCTTAAATTTGGAATCAAAGTTTGGAGTTTGTGAACTCACAGCATCTTAGAAAAACAGTTTGGAAGGGACATTTGAGGGTCATCTGTACCAACCTTCTCCTCCAAGCAGGACTAACATCAGATGAAGGATTGCTCAAGGTTTTTTCCTGTCAAATTCTGAAAATCTTCAAGGACTGAAATCTCTCTTTTTTTAAAAAAAAAAAAAAAAACATTTAATATTTCATTTATTCAGCAAGACGTATGGACTTTTATTTCTTTTTTTGTAAAATGGTAGCATTTTATTAATAAGAGAAGATAATTTTTCTCTTGGCATTTGATAGTTGATTCTCTTGTTCCTATAAAATTGAAAGATTACAATAATTGAACTTGATTTTAGCTGACTAATTAAATATTTATTTTAGTTGTACTCCAGCAGTAAACTTGTAAAATAATAAGGAAAATGCTTTTTGTTCTTTATGTGTTTAGCTGAACAGCATAAATCAAGGCAGTAGTCAAGCTTCTAGCTTTTCATCTTTAGAGGAGATTATGGACAAAGCTTATGACAAGTTCGATGTGGAAATAAAAAATGTGCAACTTCTTTTTGGAAGAACAGGTAACAGAACAACATAGTTGCTGTTCACTCAAAAGACTGATAAAGGCTATCTACCTGTAATAAATAGGGTTTTTTAAAAAAAAAAAAAAAAGCAACCATATTTTGGAGTGATCTGACTCATACCTTTTGAGTCATATGTTTAAAAGCTTCAGCTTTAGAAATCAGTGAGCAACTGTTGATTGAAGGAAACAAGGAAACCAAAATGGCCTTTCTGTCCAGGAGGGAGGTGCCAGCTGTCTCTATACATCTGTAAATATTTTCTGAATAACTGCCTTTTAGTTCATAAATAGTGTAAAAAAATTTTTTTAAGCAACTTCTCCCTCTTTTATGTTTCATTTCCAAGGTAAATTTTAAACCACAGTACGTTTTTATGAGTGCTATAGATAAAATTTTTGAAGTTAGAGTAAAGAAGGGAAACACAGACAAAGCTTTTATTACAGCGCTGCTAAGGATGTTGCTGTAGTAAATAAGGTATCTTTAATATTTTAAGAATGGCATCCCTGAAGTATCTTATATGATATTTCTTCTCAACTGCCTTTCTTCAGCTGGAAAAAGGAAAAATAGTTCTAAACACATATGCTTCTACCTCATGAATTATATATAATATTTTGGGGATATAATTAAATTTAATTATATGAATTTTATATATCTAAATGAAATACTTAGTTTTTATACTAAACATACAGTAAGAATCTCTGAACGGAGTTAATTTATATATTTTTGAAATATTTTCTTTTAAGTGGACCTTTACTGCCTCAGAAGAATGGTTATAATTATAAAATAATGCCCCCGAAAGACTCAAATGTGCTTAGAATTGTTTATCCCAAACAGAAAGCTTGTATTTACAAAGCTTGGCTTATGCATGTGGGTGGATCATGAAATTATTTATCAAATTATTTCAAATAATTAATGAGAAAGTTGTACATTATTCACAAATAATTCAAACAAATAGAGATCACATTAATCAAGTAAATAATTAATTGTGAACTGTTTGCCTGGCTCAATTCTAACCCAATTCTTACAACACCAAGACAGTGAAAGAAAATGATATTTGTAATAGATGCAGATCACTTTTGCATTGCTCCGGCGTGAGCACTCCCTCACTGATACGGAGTATTTGCAAGAATTCTGTAATTTCCCTAAATTGCTCTGTGTGCATATTGCGTCAAATGGGCTTTAGTCATTGGGAATGTCATCTGAGAGTGGCAACTGGAGGTCACTTGAAAACTGTAAGACAAATAGTGCTTTAAAATAATTTAATATAAGGAGTAGTAAATACGTCTAATATGTTATTTTCAAGGGGCTTTGAAGCAGGGAACATTTTAATGAACAATGGAGACAAATAAATTACTTTTTTAGTAGAAGGAGAGGACAGAGATGAATGAGGGAAAAAAAGAAATGGAACTGAAGAACCAAAATGGATCAGGTATGAGTGAAATTATTCTGCCATACTGTGAGAAGGAAGAGAGCAAACCTCACGAGTGCCACTTCTTTCAGTGTTTTGAAAAAGGCACTATTTCTTTGCTAGGAAATGTAGGCCATTATCAGTCACTGCTATTTCAAGCATAACATGGGCAAAAAAAAAAAAAGGCATAAAGTAAACTCAGGCTCTGTTTTCCCTCCCCTCTTCACCTGATAAGTTCAGGGACGAAAACTTCAGACTTCTGAAAGATGCATTTGTCTATTTAGTTATTTACTATGTTAGCTAGCAAAAGTCAATAGATAGTTATATTTGGTAATTTATTTCACCATGAAACATGCAGGGATCTGTTTTCTGCCATGTAATATCTAATGCTATATGAATCTCTACTCAGAAGCTAACCAAGAGGGATATTAAGCATTTCATATTGACCATGATGCATATAATTTCAGATAACACAAATGCTTAGTTGAAATGTGTGTCTCTTCTTGCATCCACTCTATCTATTCATAGGACATTGATCAAACAATTACGAAAAAACAAAGGACCCAGACACAAACAAGCCATCACCAGATCTACTCCATGGCAAACGGTTTTTCACTACAGCTACCCACAAAATACCTTTTTTCTTTCATGAAATGTCTGTCTGAGTCCAAACCTGCAAAATTTCATCTTGTGCTGTGAAGTTTCCTGGAATTTGTACGTTAGCTATGCAGTGCTTTGCTTTCTCTGAAAACTCACTGATTGGATGTTCTCCTTTTCTATTGACATCCCTGGTTTGAGGCAGGACCGATCCAGCCTTTCCGAGGATCTCCTGGGTGGGGCACGCTGATGAAAAGGCACTTTGGGCAAAAACATTTTAGTTTTCAAGACATTTGTTTTTTTTCTGTCTTACAGGAAACAGTGATTTTCCCCACAGAAAGCAAACACCACTTGTCATTTTTAAAATACAGGGTTGTAATTTTTTTATTCACCTGTTTAAATTGGGACTTTGCTTTCACCCTCCTCTCCACTGCTTTGGGACTGCCTTGCTGGGCTCTGGCTGAGATGTGCTGTTTTTGCAGAGCTGTGAAAATCCGTTTCTTGAGTGGGTTTGGGCACAGTCTCTGTAGACTTGCACCAGCGTGGAAGAGCAGGAATTGACTCCTGCTGTTGTTTACGTGTTGCAGGCTGCAAACACAGCATTTCAGCTGCAACGGTGGGACGAAATAGAACCAACACAGCATATGCACAACTGGATTGTGTGGACTTTTAGTTTTTTGAGGATTTGTTTTTCAACTTTACTCTTGCTGCAGCATTTTGCTCCCAAATAATTTCTGCTTGCTGTGTTTAAATTAGAGATGGGGAAGGGGACTGAAGTTTTCACCTGCAGCTCCCTAAACGTTCATTGTGCTGCAGAAATACAGATGAGACTAGGACTTTGTCTTCCCTTGTGAGACCTGTAAAATACACAGACAAAGAATGATTTAAACAACCAGGTAGTTTCACAAATTCTTCCTTAAATCTTGCTCTTTATAAACAAGAACCAGTAAATGTTTTGACTTTAAACACCTTGATTGTTTAGCATGCAGAATTTTAGACATGTCAGCTTTGGTTGTTTGATTTATACCTTTGACCTATCTCTAATTATTTTAACCTTATAATTTGCATAAATCCAATCTCTGCTGTCAGACTTGGAAGACAACAGAAATCCCCTTACGCATTGTGATTCACTAAGGAAATTAGAGGTGTGATGCTGGGTGGGCTTTTTATCATTTGACCCTTTACAAATTCTAATTTTGAATTACTCCAGTGAATTTTTCTGCTCTTGAAAGTAGAAGTTGTAGAGAACATGTTATTGCTGAGTGCTGCCTCGCTTTATGGAAACTTTTTTTGCCTCCTTCTGACAAAGGGGATTGATGTCTGCCTGCAACATCCCTGCTGTACCCGAGCTGCCCAGCTCAGCGGGGAGGTTTGGACTGTGGCTCTCAGGAAGATCAGGATGGGGGCACTGGTTTGCTGCATTATATCAACTATCAAGCTTGTAAGCTCAGATTTGAGTCCTGTTTTGAATTCTAAACACTGACTCATCAGGCCAAAGGGAATTTTTAGATCTGGAGTTTTGATTCAAGCCCATTTTACACTGGGAGGATGCTGCCGTACTGCTGTTGACACTTCGCACTGTACGGATTGGGAGATGTCTCTGAGGGGTTAATGGTCCTTTCTGGCTTTTCTCAACTCCCTAGAGCCAGACTGAGCATCTTTCCTGCACAGGTGGAAAAGACAGCAATATTTTGGGCGAAACAGCAGTTTTAAGCTTCCAAAATTTATTTTTGTGGAAAAAAGTGTGTATTTTGAGAAGAAACAGCACATTTCACTCCCTGTGCAGAAAAGGAGCAAGCACCTGGGCTGAGCAGAGTGAAGCTGTAATGCTGCTTGCAGAGCTGGGAGAAAGCCTGCCTTTCCACACACGCTGCTGGTGTGGGATGTGCTGGTGTGATAGTGAGTATGAACGGTGGGACCTTACCCCTTGGACACGGGAAACTGTTCTCCAGGGAGAGAAAGGTGTCCATCAGAAATGGTGGCCTTATCAGGCGCAGTTTCGTACATGAAATTGAAAAGTTTATTTAATTGGCATTTGCCTGGCGCCTCACCTCTGTGCAAGAGGGTGGTCAGTACTTCCCTCGCAAAATGGGGTGACAGGCCTTCATATGTTAAAAGATGGGGAGCTGTTCTGATGTTACAATAATGAAGGCCATTACTATCTATTAGCTCAGATGGATTAAAAGGTTAAAACACTTTCTGGTGAAAATTAATTATCCTGAGAATTCAGATAGAAGTCTTCTTTGATGTCTGGCATTTGCATGCCTGTGATGAGGAATAGGTCGCCTGCTATGTGCATAAACTCTCAAGGCTTACTAGAAGAGAAGTAGCAAAGTTCCCTGCTAATCTACTTCTCCTGCTTAAGGATGAGCTTCTTACTGATGTGGAGGAAGTCACACCTCACTGATGTGACTTGTCTGCAGGTCGACTAATACTGAGCAGGAATTAGAAGCAGCTTTGTGGCTTTGATTAGTGATATTCTCACTATCTCCTTAGCTGGAGCAAGAAGAATGCTCCGTCCTCTTTCATTCTGCTCTTGTGGTAATGCTGGGAAGAAAAATGAAGGATGGAAATGCAATGCATTTAATAGTAGTGGGACCAATGAGGGCTTCATCCATCTGGCCATGGGCTACACGACTCTTCCACATGCTGTGGTTTGATTACCTGGTGACACTGACAGCACTGCTTGCCAACTGGAGGTCACCTGGACACAGGTACTCTTCTGGGTCAGTGCCAGAGAGCTTATCGCTTTGTACACCTAGCCCTTAGCATATCTGTTCTCGTCCTTCCCCTCTCTCTCTCTCACTCTGCCTTTGTGTCTCTATTTCAAGGGGCAGTGTGACATGCTGTTGGCAGAGCGTCTAGAACAATTTGGGAGTGACTCAAGACCTAGTAGCACCTTTATACACACACATCCCTTTATGGAGAGAAGAAAAGGAACTGGATTATGATGACCTGTAGAAATAAAAGCTTTGAAAATGAGGCCAGTGAAACGTGGTTAGAAAATTACTTGCAGTGGATTCATAGCCTTCAAGGCAGTAAATGTAACCAGTCTGTAGTCACTGCCTTCGCTATCAAGATGCTGTGGGCCCATCAAGTGGCAAGGCTCTTCTCTTCGCAGCTCCTGACAGTCACATGACACACTTGTTTGGTTTTAGCCTCAAAGACATTAAGAACCTTCAGCTTTTAACTCAAAACCTACAATCTGATCACTTTCACTGCAGCCTCTGCCAGCTTCAGCACATGAGTTAGTTGTGCTCGCAATTCTCAACCTCTCCACAATGCCAAAATATGGCTAATAGTCTTTTTCTGCCTACTTTTTAATTGTTCAGGAAAGCCTGAATCTTTAACTTTGTGTCTGCTCTATGGTCAGGCCTCATATGGAATGTACTGTTGTCTCATAGTTGGGGAACAGAATCTAGAGATCTGTCATATCTTTAAATGCTTTACTCAGAAAAATCACTTTACATATCAGCTCAGCAGATATCACATTTGGTGCCACTTCACTTCCTTTTGGACCCTGTGAGGGTTGTCATCAGAGTTCACTCCACTGTCCTGTAGCCCACTATATGTTTTAAATAATGCATGTAAAAATAAATTAAAAGATTTAAAAATGGATATATGGTTTTTCAGTTTGAGCAACAAGGTGGACTTTTAGCAGCTCTAGAAGAGAGCTATGTGAACTCATATCTTAGCAATCTTGTACACCTGAATTTAGTTATTTTAAGATTGTTAATGCCTATGGTAGCAGACATGTGGATAGATTAAAAAAAAAGCCCCAGATGAGGAGTGAGTCATGGTGTGTTCTTTAGGTTAGACTGCTTTTCAAAGTTTAGACTAAAGAGAGTGAGCAACACATTAATTTTACTCTTTTCATGCATTTCATGCATATAAATCTCTAAAACCCCCACAGTACAAAGTTAAATACAGCTTCATGGCAAAATTTGGCCAAAGGATGTCTTAATGAGTGCGTATTAGTGTTATCTCTGTTTTCTTTACACTTTGGGATATTATGTCTTTCATAACTGGCTACTTTACTTCTTAGCCCTCTAAGAAGTGTATTCAGACAATCTGAATTGAAAATTGGAACGTAACAACTGGTTTGTAAACCTGAGATATCAACTGGTTACTCCAGTTGCTCAGTGAACAGAGTCAAAATCGGCATTGGGGTAACTCTACTGATGCCGTAGACTTGCAACTGTGATTAAACTTGGTCTGTTATTGCTGAAGAAATTGTTGATCCCACATAGGTCAATTAAGTGCTCACCACTGCTTCTGTCTGGAAAGACTCTTGCCTCTCAAAGAAAATAGACACAAAGAGCCTGGTCGGCTCTGTATTTGCAGCACTTTGCACACCTCTGCTTTTGACCTTTATGTAAATGAGAGCGCCATTCCACATAATTGAAACCATATGTATAGAGCAGTTTAAAATATTGGATACCTCTCAGACCAGTGATGCCAGAACAATGTGCGAGCATCAAAGAGGAAGGTGATTATGCAAAGCAAGAATTACCTTCTCACATGAACAAGTCACGGACATTTTCCTTTCATGACACTTAGGAGAACTGTCAAGCTTCTGTGAGCAATTTGGATCTGCCAGTGATATGCTTGTAGCAACAGTTAAATACAGAACTCCTTTCCACCATTGAGTACAGTCCGTAATTAACTAATTATCTCCATTCTCTCCATTGTCTTCGGCTATACAGGAAGCCTGACTGGGAGTGAGGATTTTAGCTGCTGACCTGGTGAGGGAGCTTTGAAGATATAACCTCGAAAAACTTAGTGAAGTGCACAGTATCAGAATGAAGCCTGTAATTCACTACTCGTGAGGCATAGCTCAGCTCTTACCGCTGTCTCCCTTTGGTTAAGGGCTCTGGCTTCATGCATCTAACGACTTTATTTCTAGTGCCACTCTTTGTAGATGTAGCTTAACCATGTGCAGTGTTACTGTGATGAGCTTTGGCTTGAAAATTGAATATCTTTGGACCAGTGTTGCTTAGCATCTCTACTTACTGTACAACCAAGGAAAAGCGTATATGCCTGGATTCATCCCTAGTGTCATTCCACTGAGGAGACTGGAGCCAGGCGTGCATATACTGCTGAGTGCTTTTTTCCTTCTCTCCATCACTCAAGTCAATGAGACCACTGCAGAACAGAGGGAAAAAAGAGGCTGAGGAAGAAATAAGAATAAATGGACATCTGGTGACTTTGTAACTCCACCTGTGCTGTGATAGAGCAGTGCAAGTGTGCCAAAAAGAAAGCAGTACGTGGTGAGGATTCTGACTTTTATCTGGAGAATATCTCTTATCCATAAAGATCATGAAGAGCTTTACACTTGTGGAAGTGTGAATAACCCTGTTAAGTCCTTTCAGTCGGAGAGGTGAAAAGGCAGTCATTGGACTGGGAAAGGGTAATTGACTGATGGCGTGTGTGACCCTTCTACTCAGAGAGAGAAGGACCTTGTCAGTCAGACAAAAAATTACTGCTTAGGAACAAGCACAGAAATTTAGTCATATAGGTCCAGTTATTAGTTAGGGCTGTGCGTTTTAACACTTCATGCAATGCTTTAAAAATACGAGAAGAGACAAACTGCGAACAGCAGTTTGAAGGCATTTATGCCTTTAATCAGAAACATCCTAGCTGTTAGTGTCCTTCCTTTAAAAGCACAATTAGAGAGCAGCGGGAGGGAAGGGAAGATGGTGAGACCCGAGGGAGCCTCCGGGAGCTCTGCTTCCCGCAGTACTAATAGCGCTCCACAGAGACATCTTCACGTAGGGGGTATGATGTGTGGCTGGAGAAAAAGGCTGAAGGTCACTGCTCCAAATTTTGCTTTTACACTCAAATGTAAAAGGAATTGCTCAAGTCTTACAGTGGCTGAGAGCAGATTTTGGCACCATCTTCCATTTGTGGCCCTCCCTATCGTAAGATTAAAGCTTTGCAGTCCAGCAGAGTTTGAGTGACCTTTACATCTCAAGGTCGGGCGGGTTTTTTTGTCTGAATTTCTAAGGCTTTTCTTGCTGCTAATCTTATGTACAGAAGTAGAAATTGTTCCTGACATGTAAATGCACCTGCCCCAAATCAAAGTCTGAATTTGACTTCTGGAAAACACCAGGAGAGGTCTTTTCTGTTCCTGTTCTGTCATGCAGTAGCTCTGAATATACTGCCTTGTGGATTTTGTCCAAGGAAGATCTCAGAAGAATCCCCTGGAGCTTTGTTATTGTCATCAAATGGACTTAAAAGAAAGAAAACAGTTTGCTGTGTTTTCAGACAAAACTACTACATTTTATTGTTGCTCCTTGAAGATTGTTCAGAAGGAAGCATGTACTGTGCTGACTGACTAGAACTTTCCTGATGTGTTTTATCACTTTCTGATTCAACATTTAAGTCTTCGGAAAAGTTGCTTAAAGCATCTTGGTGCCTCAATTTTTTTTTTTTCCCATTTGAAAAGGAATTTCATTTCTTTAGAGTGTCAGCAGGTATTTAGAGCACAGCCTTTCCATAAGGAGAACCAGCCTTCGTTGGATTTGATTTATCTGGGGGATGTTCCTTCATTTGTCACTGGCGAGGCAAAAAAGTAGGTAATCTGGAGGCAGACTGCAGTGGCGTGAGCAAAGACAAGCTCTCCTGGTAAAAGACTTGTAGCTGGCCAGCTCTGCCTAAGATTGAGCAAGGGTGGCTGGAGAAAGGCAGGGCTGGGTTACAATACAGTTGAATCAATTTAGGACAATTTGAGTCTGAATTCTTTCTGATTATTCGGCTTCAACTACTGATGACTGTCAGTGAGCGAAATTGTAGAAACAAGCATGTACTGTGGCATGGAGAAGTGTAGAACGTTAAACAATGCCTTTTTTCCTTGCTCTAAGACAGATTTTTGTGGATGTTTCCAGGGATCAGACGAAGGCTCTGATCTGTGACTGAGCTCATCAAGCCAGTTGACTTTTCTCTTGATTGATTTTTGGTATTTACAAATGCTGTGATACTGCAGATAGGATATTATGAACTATATCTTATAATTTTGTCTGTCCAAATCTGAATACAAGTACTATATTTTAAGGAAAGCATTGACTTAGATAAAAGATTTATAATGAAGTAAAAAAACCCAAATCTTAAGAAAAAGTTAGGATATAAGGAAAGAGTCTTGCATCACTTATCTTTGTCTCATAATTAGCAGCTCATCATTTCTTGACCTTGTATAGAGTTTGTAGGAGACAGTTCCTGTGGTGCAAATAGGTCAAGACTCAGTCTGGCATCATTGTTATTGATTTTTATAGGGCTGAAATCCCCAGGAGCTGATGTGTATGGAGATAATACCTTGTGCTGTTCAGTGTATAAAATATATGTAATTTTTTTCTTGAAGTGGAGCTGAATAAAGACTGTTTATTTTTCACAGTCCTTAAATGAGGAACACAGTGATTGTAGCTATGAGGTGTACATACCCTATCGAAACAAATTATGGGAAAAGAGCTGTATAATTCATTCACTGATGTGAGCTAAGTTCATATAACACTGTCTCAATGACTGACTGATACTGCTGTTTAGTAGATGTGACATTTAAAAGTTTAATCATGATCCTGCAGCATTCACTGACTCGCTCTAAATTGTAGAATAAGAAATGGGGCATTTGGCATGCTTTCAGGCACACTGCTGTCTGCGGCAAAGTACTCAGTAATATTTCTAAATGCATGTATCAACCTTTTCATCTATTGATCTCAAAATGTTTTACTGAGTTAAGTAAGAATCATCACCCTTCTTATTAAAGAAAAAAGGATAGAGAGATAGGAATGAAGAACCTTACCCAAGCCCGTTACAAAATCAGACTATTTCTTGTGATCATATGGACAGCAGGGGACCAATGTCCAGCACTTCTGTGCATTAGGAGAGTCTTTCAGGGTCTGAGCTTTGAGGCTCATGTCTACTTACACTGAGACTTTAATCACTTCCAAAATACCAGTTCTGTCTTGACAGGGTTGTAGGTGGTTGCACCTACATGAAGACATTATGCCAGATGTATCTCTTTCTACCTGTTTTCAGAATTTCTTTTGTTGTTTGGGAAATTGAGCAGTAAATCACAGGTGAAAAAAAGGAAGAAAAAGTAAATTATATGAAGATACTGAATTTGGTCTTATTACAGATATCTAACAAAAATACTGAACTAGTGGAGAATGGTTTTAAAATATTGAAATGTCAGTGGTATTATGCACATGACTTAAATTACTTTTCCCAATGAAGAAGAAAATGGAAATGTGTTCAAATCTTTTCTCTATCTTCAATTAGCAGACATAAATTTGAATTCAGAGTTTTAACTTTGGGTTTTTTTCCCATCTATTAATAAAATGCTACTATTGAAAATATACTGATGTAATTTTAACTTAGGTTTACCTGAGACATTATAGGGACTATTTTACCTAGGCAAAAGCATGGAGCCTATTGAAAGGGATTTCTTTTGCTGAATTATTTAGGGGATTCTGAAAATTTGATTGTGTATGATTCAGACTGAATTTCATCTTCTTTTAAGAATAAGACAAAGGAAAAGAAACACATACATAGAAGAATAAATACAAATATCCTTTAGACCCTTACTTAATGGTCCTCTCAGGAGTGAAATAGGGCTTGCTTTTATGTCCCCTTCAAATGACAGCACTATTTTGGGCAGTTTGGGAGGAAAAGCCTTCCTGGCAGTTAGGAAGTTCAGATGCTGGTGGCTGGAGAAGCTTTTGCAGCCAGCACCTTGGACATTTGATATGATGGTTAGTTTTAGTTTAGTTTAGTTAAGTTTAGTTTAGTTTTACCAGAACAAAGCAGCTATACATCTCTGGCCTCCTTTCTTCCCAGTGCCTCTGCCTGATGTTATTTAAGTGGTTTAATGGTCTGTTTTTATCTGTGTTCTCTCAGGAATCATCAGTTGCTCCCACCCTTCCTTTGGGGTTGGATATGCAATATCGGTGTGCATCTTTTCATCCTGAGGCCTTGAGCATCAGCCTTGGTGCTGTGCCAGGCATCCTATAGCTTTGTGAAAAGCATATGAGATATCTGCTGATCAGCAAGGGGTGAACAGCTAAAGCATCTGAGGAAAAGCCTCTTTGGGGGTGAAGACTGAGAAAATGAAGGGGTATTGGTATTAAGCATGATGTTTTATTTCCTTAGTTTGGTCTTGAACTTGGCCTGTTCCTAGTAGTTATTTCCTGGCCTTATATGGTGAGTGCTCTTCCATTCCTTCAATTCTGGTGCAAAACTGTGATGTTCACCTAGTGGCATTTTCATCGTATAGATTTAGTGGGGGAACAACAGGAAACAGAAGGACAGGAGACAAAATAATCACAGTGCTGAGAGGCTCCAAACCTGTTTTTAGCACTTGCTGTTCACAATGTTGCTTGTAGCTATTGCCTGTGATTGCCTATCATGGTCACAATACATGAAAGCAGGGAAATACTTCTGATTTTATACAGATGAGGGACTGAGAGGAAATGTAAATATCAAAGAGAGCCTACAGCTGAACCAGGAGTTCAACAAGGTCCAGGGAAAAAGAGCCTTTATTCAGTGCTCTCTAAAAAGACTTTCCTCCCTCCTTTTACTTGTGCTTTTCAGTTCTTTCTAACTGGGTGTTTAACCTGCTTTTCCATTTCTCTATCATTTGCCCTTCCACTATTTTCCAGAAATCAAAAGCTTTGCTAGTAGTGGCCGCCCATGAACCCCATCAGAGAGTACCTCCACAGGGTAGGTGGCTTGTCCACAAGCTGACTCACTGAAAGGTGAAAGGTATTTGCATGAGGTATTAAACCTTGTACTCAAGCAAGAGGAGTGGAAAAAGGTAGACGCCAGTCAGGAGAATTTGCCCTCTGGGCTCTTATAAACTGGCATGATAAAACCATGTGTAGGGAATGCTTAATCCCATTTATTATGCAGAGATTAAAAGTGACTTTAGCTTGCATGTCAGAGAGATGATGGATGAAAAGTTCTGATTTATGCATTTGCTCAGTAAACTCTATTAACATGCAAGTCTAGCTAGAATTTAGCGTGCTAATTTCAGAGCAGAGCAAATCCATTACACAGGTGAATCAACAAAATACGTTTCCTTAGTAGACCCTATAATGTTTCTTAATGAAAACAATGTTCAATATTTTAAACTATGGTCTGTGCATATGTCGAGAACCGATTATCTAACAGGGACAAATGTTCACTCAGGTTTCCCTTCTGGACCCAGTAAAATTCCCGCTCACCTACAATTTTATTTCTCTGAGGTCTATTAACTTGTTCAGCACTTGTATTATAATGAAAGTTACATTCAGGAAAGTTTTGTGTATGCTTTAATACTGAAGTTTCCATCTGCACTTCCTTTCTGCACCCTGTTACCTTCTCTGATTCTTTCTTGTGTGAAAAGACGACATTTCTGGCTACGCTGTGAGCTGTTATTTCTGTTATTGGTACAGAGGAGGTTAAATACAAGCAGTAGTGGTATTTAGTCAGCTGGTCAGATACATGTTATAGTCCTGAGTTGCACACCTGTAGGTGTTGAGAACCTTTCTCCTGCTTCTCTTTAAAACCCTTTGAGTAGCATTTTATGACCCTTGGCTCGCAACCTCAGCTACACTTAAATATTCATTGAAATACCACGAAGAGGGGAAGAGGCAGTACCCTCAAAGCAGAGGTCCACCCAGGCAGGTGGTGATTGCCCACAGCTAGCCAGTGGGAAGGCTCCAAGCAGTCCTCATCTTACTTGGTGTGGCAGGAGGTTATTCAGTGCTAGGGAGGAGAACAGAAAGTCTTTGACACTTTTCCACTTTTCCTTTTCATCTCAACCCACCGGTTTGTATCTATTTTATCTTCTAGTCATTCAGTGGGTTGCACAAACTTCTGCAAGTGAGGAGGTTTCAGCCAAGGCATATTGGTTAGTTAAGGAACTGGAGAAGCCCACCTGACTGTATCTCACATTGTATAGTAATAATAATTGTTTAGATTGGAGACAATGCTACTAATGCAACCTTTCTATATACTGTTGATAAACAGAAGGTAAGTAATCAGACTGCACAGCAAGTCAGGCACAGGCTTAAAACCCAAATCTTCATCTCCTTGGTGCTGCACTGGAACACACTGCTTCCTTAGAAAGCATGTCTTTTATTTGAGAAAAAGATATTTGAGAAAAATTATATGAAAATAAAATAAGAACAATGAAAGAAAAGAATTCTTTAGACATAGATCATGTGAGCAGATGGAGTGCATAAAAAGCTAGAGAGTGTTACTGTCACCACAGGTGCAGGGTTTTCTCTGAAGTGTGCATAGACTGTGTTAGGGTTAATGCTGTGTCTCCAGTAAGAATATTTTGAAGAGTAAACATGTTGAGATATTCTTTTGCTGTTTCTGCTAGAAATCAGCTTTGGTTGGATTTTAGGAAATAGCTTCTTTTTCAGTACTTTTATTTTTTATATCAGACATAGTAGTTTCTGCTGTCCTATACATCTTCTAGGTACAGACAGTGCAAAACCCATCAATTTCACATGTTCAGAGAGATAACGTATTAAGGAAACTGTGATATGTATACTAGAAATACTGTCTACCTGTAGGAAATACAGCCTTGTATTTCTACCTGGCCTATTTACATGAAGTTATTGGCACCCAGAATTTCCTTACTTCTGTACCTACCCAGAAACCTGCTATAAAGTTTCTGTGGTCAGTCATTCACTGCTCTGCACCTTATTTATGCATTGCACAGTTGATGTCAAATCAGACCTGGCACTTTGTTTATGCTGCACTTATTTTGCACAGATATGAATGACTGACAGGAGTGCAATGCAGAAAGGAGTGAGACCCCTATTTCTAGTACGTGTGTGCTCTTCTGGAATTTTTAAAGTGATATAAAAATGCATATTCAAGTCTAACGGTACAGAAATTACTAGGAAAAAAAAAAAGTTGTATTTGAAAAAAATTAATGATGCCACTTGAAGCTGAACATGCACAACCTGGAGAGATTTGCTGATGAAGTGTTACTGGGGCAGATGGTTTCTGAATGGATGGATAATATAGCGGAAACGTAAGACTGCTCTGAGCTGGATGTAGGTGAAGTGTTTTCTTTGAAACTGTGGTGCAAATATGAACAAAAGGGAAAAGTGGTTTAACTGAAAATATAGCAGCCAAAATACTCAGTCTGTTTTGTCACATTACTTCCACGACTACAGTAGTTCACTCTCTAATGGTTTTTTTATCCACATTAGTATGGATTAATTTATAAAATAGTTACAGATGAATTTAGTAGAAAAATGTATTTTTTTGTTGTTATCAGAGTATTCCATCCTGTGATACACTACAGGACTCATTCATGGAGAGTTCGTGACATGTATGAATACCCTTTTGTATGAGGCTCAAATTTCTTGCCAAATTATAATGCTGAAATGTGAAGACTAAATAACATAAGTATTTTCATGACAAATGTTGAAGTGTAGGTTTTTCCTACCAAACACTTGATACTGGGAAGATGATGAAAACTGTGCTGCAAGCTAAGCTGCCTTTCTGTACTCTTCCACCAGTAGCGGTAGTTGTAAGGGGGATACTGAAAAAATATGGATGGATTCCTAGTTGTAATAAAAGAAAATTTTCTTTTTATCAATTCTTTTCCTGCTCTCACTGAAAGCAAAAGAAAGCTGCATTGGCTTTGCCAGGAGGCCTTGAGTGAAGCAGGGGCAAGCCAGGATCCTGTCTGGTCATGGTCTGAGGATACTGTAAGTTGGCAAACTGGAGGAAGCAATGAAGTACCAATTCAAAACGGAGCTGAGTCAGAAATTCAGCCAAAGAATTAGAAACTAAGGGAACCCTTGCAGAGGGAGAAGCGTCTTGCATAGTATATGTTCATATTATATTATATGGACATACGGGTCAAAAACCTCGGGATGTAGAACACACCCTTTCCCGCGTTCTTCTCGAGACAAGTGGCAGTGGAAGCTGTTGGACGTATAGAAAAATGAATATATGTGCCACTGAACTGTGGGTGTGCTGCAGTTTCAAAGTGTCAGACACTTGCAGTGCATTGTCAGGATGTTTCTGCATCGCTTCATCAGCGGGTCTTACTTGGTGTAAGCAAAACTGTGCACCTGGAACTGAACTGTGTCTCAGCATTTGCAGTTCAGCACCTTCTGGATATAGCAGGGCAAGGCGTGAAGCAGGGGCAAGCCAGGATCCTGTCTGGTCATGGTCTGAGGATACTGTAAGTTGGCAAACTGGAGGAAGCAATGAAGTACCAATTCAAAACGGAGCTGAGTCAGAAATTCAGCCAAAGAATTAGAAACTAAGGGAACCCTTGCAGAGGGAGAAGCGTCTTGCATAGTATATGTTCATATTATATTATATGGACATACGGGTCAAAAACCTCGGGATGTAGAACACACCCTTTCCCGCGTTCTTCTCGAGACAAGTGGCAGTGGAAGCTGTTGGACGTATAGAAAAATGAATATATGTGCCACTGAACTGTGGGTGTGCTGCAGTTTCAAAGTGTCAGACACTTGCAGTGCATTGTCAGGATGTTTCTGCATCGCTTCATCAGCGGGTCTTACTTGGTGTAAGCAAAACTGTGCACCTGGAACTGAACTGTGTCTCAGCATTTGCAGTTCAGCACCTTCGGGATATGGCAGGGCAAGGCGTAGGGGTAGGATCAGGGTGTGTTACAGCGGGATGCAGGATAAAGAAACGAGATGCAGGAGCCCTGCCTTGTTCTGTAGCACTATCAGTGCAGGGTTAGTTCATTCAGCAGAGATCTCAGCTATGCTGCATGCAAGACTGATAGATGTTGAAAAAAATTGTAAAAATGAAATGGTACATAAATGAAGTGTTAAAGAGAGCCAAGTCACTGAGCAGTTGGAAGCCATCAGTTAACTATGGGGAACTGGAGCTGTTGACAGCAGGACAGAGAAAATATTGTTTCCTTTAACTTTTTGTCAACTGGTTTACTCAAATGGCTGTTTCAAAACTGATAAACCAACTGGGAGTTGAGAAAGTGGGAAGTACTGCCTTCTGGTCTAGGGGTAAACACACGACATGACTGAAATGGCGTCTCCTGGTTTTAAAGTCTGAAGGAGACAGTAAGCATTTGATTACAGGCTGATCACCTCAGTCAAGTTCAAATATAGAGCCTGGGTTGTAAAAATTATGCCAGTCTATTTTTTTTCTGTAGTATCATTGAAATCGATCACTTTTCATGCATACAGAGTTGATAGACAAGTCCCAGACATCACTGGACATAACCTTATTGATTTTCTTGATAATCAAAAAAGAACAAAATCACAGGGGAAAATGAGAGACAAGATGAACTACAGACCTTTGACTGGCTGATCTCTCAGTTTTACCCGTACTTACAACTTGTCTGTACACGAAAAAAACCCCATGTGTCTGTTCTTGTCCTTCTCCTGTGCTTTTACAAATGTTGATTCTCTGAATGTGTCCTTGAGCAAAAAGAGAAGAAATAATAATGGGGGGCAGGAGTCGAAAACCAAAGTTTTTGTGAGTCTAGACTTCAGAAAATATTTGGATTTTGTCAGTAATTTAGGCAGTCAGCTTCAGCCTCCCCTATATCAATTAGCATTTTTAGGACAGAACTTCATTGCTCAGAAATCCCTTGGAATGTTTCTCCCAAATTCAGTTTTGTTTATCCAGAAACTGTGAAAGGAACATCCAAATGAATTTGTCTGCTTTTATCAGTTCTTCTGGGTTAGTGTGGTACTGTAATCATGGACAAATGGTGTAATTCTCCCGGGCATCCATCCCTGCTGTTACACATGAGGCTCAGCAAAGGATTTTGGGATAGAAAAGGCCTTTCTAGTGAGGCAAAAGCCAGCCTGGCATCACAGAGATGTTCATTGTCATTTTCTGTGGATTTTGAATTATGTCAGTCTATTCTCTACGGTTATCATATCTAATAATGGAAGTAATAAGTCACTGTAAATAACTGTGCATTTCCAGACCATTCCAGGTGAAATAAACATCAGAAAAATATTAAATAATGTCAGCTTTTAAAGGGAGGTTTGCAGCTGCCTCCTCCACCTTGACGTTGCTGTTACATGGGAGGCAATAGGATCGGAAATTTGTGTGTAGTAAGACAACTTTAACGGGAGGAGAGGGTGGAGGAAGAAAAAATTCCTGGAGCTGTTGTTTAGCCTGGGGGTAGGCAGCTCTGCATCCTCCAACACCCACCACCTAAACTGACCTTTATCTTCCTGCCAGTGCTGGGAACACAGGGACAGTTTCACTCGCAGCTCTAGGAATTTCAGTCTGATGCGATTCCACTGATTTCCATGGAAATCTCAGGCGATTCAAGAGAAAAGGAAATCATAGCAATAATCTTTGCAATGAAAGCGCTTCTGTGAATTGAGGTGTTTTCTCGGCTGCGTTTCATGTGCTGATGGTTCCTGGAGGACTGGGACAGTCTGGCTGATGGTTCATGTGCTGTGGAAAGGAGGATGAGAAGAATGCTAAAGCGTAATGGAAAATGGGAAAACCGAATGGATGGTGCATTCCAGTGGAGAAGGGTGAATGTTGCAGCATGTTGGCAAGTCCAAATGGTTGTTTAATTGTCAAAAATTGCAAACAAAACCTTAGAGTACTTGCGGTTCTCCAGGCTTTGGCAATGGAGTGCAGGTTACTTGGAACTGGGGCCACTGTAAGCCCATTGGGAATTTAATCTTCTGGAGATGACCAGGACAGTGGGACAAGGAAGACTGTAGCTGTTTTCAGTTTTGGAAAGCAGGATTTGCTCCAGGGGTTGGGTTGGTTCAAGATCTAGGGAAAACTCAAAGCGTGTCATGAAGAGCGTCTTGCTTTTGCATTGAAGGAAATGGAAACCCAAACGCTCACCATCAATGACTGAAATTAGTGTGCTAGCTCCCTCAGAACTACAGGCAAAACATGGACTTTCTGATGTGGTTTATATTATGGCGCATTTTGAACATTCCTGCTTCAGCTGCAACATGGAGGGCTGTCCTGAGACCATCTCAGAGGTTTCTATACAGATAACTTGAGTTTTCATCATAGGTTTAAATAAAATAATGTTGAAAGTGATGGAGATCTCTCAGATTAAATACTTTCTTCTTTGTCTTAAGGTAGTCTTTATCCACTATGGAAGAGACTGATAACTTAAATAATTTCCTCCTGAGAGAGACAGTTTAGGCTTTTTGGAGGGGACAGAGACAAGGCAGGGGCTTTGCCAGCCACTGCAGAGGGTTCCTGCATTGAGAGGGGTCTCAGAGAGGGCAACTTGGCTGTGGAGCTTCTGCATGGGGTCTGTGGGGCAGAGATTGATGGAGCTGGATGAAAAAGTTGGTGATGGAGAAAGAAACCGAAGGAGCAGTAGACCATAAAAGTAGACCATAGCTTTGCATTTGGAGGTACAGGAGAAAAGAGATCAGCGTTGGTCTGTAGGGAAATAGATAAAGGAAAGTTTAAAAAAGAACAGTTTAAGTTAATGCAAAGAGATGGAGAAGAGGGAGAAACACAGCTGGAAGGAGTGCTTGGGGAAGAGAGGAAAAGTGGGAAGTGAGGTCCTGATGTCCTGTATGAGGTCCCTCGTGCTAGTGGAGGGGTAAAACCAAACAGCAGAGTGGGGACTGCCCTTTGTGGGGGGGACCACAAAGTGGGGACTGCCAGTGTTGCCTTGGTGGGAGGTACAGAAACTGCAGTTAAGTCTGTAAGGACACGTACAAGGGAGGAAAGAGGATGAATTCCTGTGGGGGCAAGGACAAAAGTGAACAGACAATACGTCTACGCTGAATAGGTGAAAATTACTCGGAGGATGAACTTCTGCATCAGTTAACTGTCTGATGGCACACATTTTGTGGCACTGTAATAAACGTCTGCTCTGCTCCCCTCTATCCCTGTGATTTCTATTGAGGAACCACAATGCACGTGAAAGGTCTTTTATAAGTGACCAATTTGAGGACAAATAGAAACTGGTTTCCTTGTAGAAGTGAAGTGCACTTGAACTGCAAGTTGAACAAAATGCTCTGGAAACACTGTCTCTGGAGACGGGGGCAGGCTAAGGGAGAGGGAGCATTGCTGAACAGCTTCTGCCGTGTGGCTCTGGCCTGTGGCTCTCCCCAGCCATCCAGCTTCATTCCTACCTGGGGCTTCTTCGTTCCTACAGGTATAATTATTTTTAAATATATTTTTAAGCAAATGGAAAGGTTTTTAAAAATCTGTTGGGATTTGCAGACTTTAAAGAGAGGTTTCAAAGAAAGTAATTGGCTTTGCCTTCGTTGAGACACTGAAGCTCAATTTTCAGTGCAGGAGAGCATTAAAAAACAGCAGAGAAAAATTATCTAAGTGCATATAGTTGTAATACATGCTGCATTTGTAGCATCCCCAACAGGATACAGAAACAATATAGTTCGGGCACTTTGCTAGCATGAAAGAGCATCATTCCTTTGGTATTAGTTTATAGCACATGGAGTCATCTCTCACTTGCAGGAAAAGTCACTGAAATAATTTATGTCACTATTAAACAGCTTCACTGCTGATCCATTGCAGCCTCAGCACATTAACTATATTTACCATCTAAGATGCAGAAAGGAATCTGTCCTGTCTGACGAGGAAGCAATAAAGTTTTAGTGAGATGGACGTAAATCAAAGTTTAAGTTTGCCTAGTAAAAATACATAAAGCTATGTTTCACATCATGTTTTATGCATAGCAGTATTCTGCCTTTATGAATAAAACCTGAATTTGTTGATAAATACTATTTCCATATTGTTGATTGTTTTGGTCTGTAAATTAAACACTGTATACATTCCATGCTGATCTAAAGAAAAATGCCTTTTTTGGCGCTTAATGTCTCCTTTGTTTTTGCAAAAGTAAGGAGTGCATTGAATAGTCAAAGGGGGACAAGAAATGGGCTAAAAATGCAAAGCCATTTGACATTCGCTTCCTGGAATCCTCTTGGTTTCAAGTGCACAGTTTGCTGCGTAAACCTGGATTTCTATTTTTCTCTTTGGAGCCTGTGGTTTCGCATCAAGCCGTCACTTTGTTAAAGTCTTGCAGGGTGTCTGTATACATGACAGACTGGCCACAGGATGGGGTTTATTGCTGTAAGCCCTTTCCTGGAAGATGATTTGGCCACCAAGAACCTTTGTACGTGCAAGGTAATGACACTTTAGATTGGTAACAGGGAAACATGCTCCATAGTTCTGTCCTTGCTCATTTGTCTTGAGATTCTCATTCACCGACTGCCTTTACTCAGACATTAACTGAAATACTGTCTTAAGAGCTGGTGGATGGTTGTTGCTGTTGGGAGACAGGCCAGATTTTTGAAAGCAGCTCCTTCTGTGATGATGAAGACCAGCAGGGTTTCAAGGGAGCAAGCTCGGTTGCTGGATGTGCTCCAGCGTGGAGTGACAGTGTCTTGAAGATGTATTGCCAAGCTGAGGAGGGCAGAGTGGTGAGTGAGTCCACAGAGCTCGAAGGAAGTGCTGTAGGGGAAGGCAACAATAAGAGATGTGTATCTAAGGTCAAGAAAATTCCCTTTTTTCTCTTATCAATTCTTTTGTGCTTTATATGCCAATCTGGACCACCCGATCTGATGACCTCTGGCCCCCTCACGCGTTAGGTGGGGCATTGCCGTCACTGTTTTAAATGTTGTGGTGTACTGGGTGTTCTTCCTCCCCATAGATAGGGAAGAAAGGGTTTAGAGAGACCTAACTAGAGAGAAAATCCTGTCACAGTCAAAGGGCTTTGTGTGGTGGAAGAAGGAAAACATTTTGCCTATGTGCTGGCCCTCACATATCAAGGTTAGAAATTGAGAGGGGGCAGGGAGGAATATGGTGTTTGGTTTTGAACATCTGTGATCTGATCATCTGAGCATGGCTCATCTGCTCCAGAACTTGTAGAATTTTTCCAATACAGTGGTCTTGGTGTAATAAAACTATGTGCAAATCTTGCCTTGCCGTTGAAGTTGAGATGGTAACTTGCCAAGACTGTTTTTTCTCAGGAGAACTCAAGTCATCTCATTGGCATTCAGGATCTACCAGTGCCTGGCTACCTCCTGAGATAACTCCTTGCCCTCACAGGCTCATGATGCAGTGTGCTTGCCCGATTTCCAGTGTGGACTGTGCACTGCATGGGCTGTGGTACCGAGTAAGCCAGCCTCATCTGGCAGGCAGAGCATCTCTCTGTGGACTTAATGGCCTTATATGGCTTTCAAAATGAGGCCAGATGATAATTTGAGCACGCTGCTACATTTTTCCTTCTCCTTATCATCCTAATTATTACCAACATTCTTATTACCATCATCCTTGTTATTAACAGAACCATAGCTTATGCATCTCTCCAGCAGAAATAACCCTCAAGGTCTGTTGTACCTAGGCATGAGTAGATGCTACAAACAAACATGCGTGTTTGCTTCTGTTAGTTCAAAATAGACTTTTATGGTTACTTTAATGTATCTTTTTCTTTATATCTTGAAGGCTTAAAAAATTGCCCTGAGACATATCAGTAAAATGGGAGCTACGCTGAAGGAGTGAGCTATCAGCAATCCCAGCAAAAGGATGCTTTAGAATACATGGGTGTCTGTAGCATCTTTCATATGGACAAAGTTACCATGCCCTGCAGGCTGTCTCCATGTGTCCAATTGCCTATTTTAACAAACACATCTTTAGCCTTCCAGAAGTAAAGTAGGGTCATTGCTTGGATGAGTAATCTGACACTTGGAAAGTGATGCAGTGCGATGCTTCTACTGCTCTCCAAACAGCGTGCAGAAAAAAATAATAGTAAAACTAAAAGATAACATATAAGCAATAAAAAATAGCAAGTATCACTTCCTGGGCACATCAATCCTGGCATCATCAGCCCAGCCACGAGTTAGATGGTGAGGGGAAAACAGAGACAAAATGCGTCTCATTCTAGCACTGAAGATTACATGCCATCAAACAGAGAAAATTACCCGAGACCCTTCCAGATCACCTAAAAGTTGGGGTTGTGTATATGCAGTACATTGAAAATCTGGCCCGATTTATCATGTTTGCAAGAAAGCAAATACTTGGAGGTTTTGTATTTTAAACAGCACTCGAGGTGCGTGAAAATAAATATATAAGGTAACCTTAAAGTCTAAGCCCAGGAATGAAAATCTGAGCAGACTTCAGCCTTCATCATCAGCTTAGCTCTCTGGGTATGACAGGCAATTTTCCTTTTTAATTTTCACCAGCAGTAAGGAAGCTAATGGTACATCTTAAAAGATATGACCTTATCCTTGTAAGCTACCTGAAGCTTGGCAGAAAATAGGATGGCCTCACTTCCTATGAAAGGCTGGCTTGAAGGGAAAAATTCCCTTCTTGCTTGCATCAATGGACTGAGGGATGGGAGGGAAGATTTGATTCTTATACACAATTTTTAGTCTGCTCCAGGTTTGATCTCTGTGATGGCTTCTAGTTGTAGCATTTTATATATTTTTTTTAAATTATAGATGCTCTGTACAGATAGATATGATTCTGTTTGGCCAGAATAAGTATGGTATAGGGCAGAATTTCTCAATATCATACCTAGGTGCAGAATTTTCTTCCTCCTCACAGTTCCTCCTGAAGTCAACAGAATGGTCTGCATTTGTAAAGTTATGGATCTGCTGCATTTTAACACAGCAAGGATTTTGATGAAATAAGAAGTGTAAATTGCAGCCAGAGCTATTTCAGTGAGTAATCTGACAAAATATCATTGATATTGTGAATCTGTCATAACTGTGGTGAGAGAAAATAGTGAATTCTTCTGTGTTTGTTTCAGTGGGTTTGCTGATCCAAATACACCTGTACTTATTGGGAAATGATACATACAACTGTATTAATTATGTCTTAGAATTAATTTTATTTTATTTAGAATTAATTTTATTAATTTTATACACACTGTACACATCCCTCCCTATCATGTTACTATGTTTTTCAGAAGAGCCAAACCTTTCCCCACTGATCTTTGGCAGTAGTTACTCCATTAACTTACTGTTTCATCGGCTGTCAGAAAAAGAAATATTTATACATCATTAAATTCCTCTTTTAAGATGTCATACAGGAATTCTATCAGAGCCCATGTCACAGTGCTGCAGTTATAAGATCAGTCTCTTTTCTCTCTTCAGCTCTTCTGTTGTACTGCTTTTAATTTGCTTTACGATTTCGTTAAAAATGCAGTGTTGCACCCTCTCATAATTCGTGGAGTTAATGAACTCTGCCAGCCTGGTCTGTTCAAAGAGTGCAGTCTGGTAATTTGCAAATATTTTTAACTGATTTCCATTCTGGGGCCCAAATGCTGCCACGCTGTGCAAATCTCAGCCTGGATGGCAGGCGGGATAAGGGGAGCAGGAGGCAGAGCCCTGCCATTCTGGCACGAGCTGGACTCCAGGTCCCCCCTGGGAAGCAGACACGCTTTAAACCTTCTGCCAAATGACTTGTCCAAATTCCCATAACTCTCTGGATCAGCAGAAAACTAAACCTGAACATCACAAATGCCAAAATAATGATCTAATCACTGGACCATGTGTCCTCTATTTAACTTGGCTTTAGAATTTGCACTCTGCTGACGTGAATAGGACAGTTCACACATCCAACTACTGTTATTACAGGTGTCTAAAGACTTGAGCACACATTGCTGCATCGGTTGAAACTCATTTCACATTTCAAAGGTTTTCTTTGTGATCAAAGGGGCTACAGACTTCTTTCTAAATGAAAGCAGAGATTTTGGGACAAAATATATAGCCACCATAGAAAACGAAAGGCTAAGAGGGAGGAGGGGGGCTGGCAATCAACCCAAAGCAGGCCTTTTTTTTTTTCTGGTCTGCCTTTGCAAGAACTAAGACTTTGTTGGGAAGAGGAATATCTTCCCATTCTCTAGGTGTGTTTGATCAGGAAGTTGTTGAAATGTAACTGCAGCTGAAATGTGACTGAGAGCACTTCTAATGGCTCTAAAGAATGTGTTTTCAGAAAAGAAGCCTGCTTCAAACAAGCCATGTCATAATTTCCTTGTGCTATTATGCGATCATTACTTGCAGCTACAGAACCAAAGACCAACATTTCACATTCTGGCAAAATGACTATATGTGTTTACACGGACCAGACCATTTACACACAGCTTAGTCATTGCTAAATTTGATTATAATAATTCCAGCGTAACATCATAACCAAATACAGCTTTTTCAGGAACTTAGCAGAAATGAAGCTTCACTAAAAAGATGTTCAAACTGAACATAAAGCTGGTGTGGACAATTTGAACTGATGGAACAAATGGTGAGGACACGGACAAAGTCATGTCCTTGCTGTGCCGTGCGGGCTCGGAGTGACCCTCACTGTTGTTTATGCACTTTATCCAATTATTCTCTACTGCAAAAGGCAGAGTGGATGCAGGAAACAGGGACCAGACCCCAGGACATCGCTCTCCTGCCTGAATCCACTTACTTTTGGGCTGCCAAGCAGGTTCCCTGCCTGGTCCTGAGTATTTGTGGAACAGTGGCCCAATTTCAGGAGCAGGGATGCAGCAGTCTGGGAGCTGTAGGTCTGCCTGTGCCACACCAGAGACCATCCCCTCCACTCCTTGGGAGTATCATCCAAACAGGGCAAAAACTGGCAGTGGCCACCTTCTCCTTCTCTAACCTTGCCTACAAGAAGCTGTGTGATACTGCATAGCAGGAGAATTGTGCCTTAGTTTCTCGAGGATTGGTCTTGTGGAGTAGGTGGGTGCCTTCTCTCACACTAGTCTGTGGGTGCCAGCATTTAGGGTGGGCTTGGAGCCTCCTTGTGTGTGCTGTCAGGGGAAGAGCTACTAGTTCATTATCCATTTTCTTGCATGCTTGATAGGCTTAAATCTCCTGAAATGTGCTGCATTTCTTTAATCCAAGAGCAAAATCTACCCCGTTTGACTGGACTGGCATTATGTGTGTGGCTCTTTCCAGTTTGTGTGCTGTTGACCTCCTGGCCAGCTATCACCGTAACTCCAGAGCTAAGGTGTCCCTCTGGCAAACTACAGCCCACAGCTGGTATTTCTAAAGCTCTCCTGGCAACTGTTTTTCATGACTAGTATCAAGATGATCTGTAAAGATACCAGGCACAGAGAAAGAGAATATTCAGATACTGTCAGCAGACGTCAGGGTGTTTGTTTATTTGCTTTAATTGTTGCAATGGATGTTCTGGGTCATTAGTTGCAATTCAAGAAGATTTAAGCTAAGGTCACTTAGCCCAGCTGGAGAGAGCAGCTCAAGCTGTTTGCCTCCACATGTGGCTGGTACAGATGCAGGTGTTCCTCCAGGCGACTTAAACTAATGTTTTTTCTGTCTCCTTTGAAGCTTTATAGTTTTAAGTGTCTGAAGTGAGTGAGCATTCTGGTGCAGGTCCTTGAAATTTATGGCATCTGAGGGTCATGGTTTAAAGGATGACTCTATATTAGCTTCAGAAACACAAGTAAGAGATCTCTTGGAGATATTTTGTCAGGAAAATAATAATTGAGTGGACCTATCAACACTCCTTTGCTCTCTGAGTGCTAACTCTGACTGTTTACTGATCATATAGCATGTTAAAGCTAATTTCGGACTTGAGTGATATATTGATAGGGATATCCCAGTGGCTTTGAAGTCTAGCAGAGTGGTGATTTACAGAGATTGTGCTGTTTACTTTTAGAAAGGGAGGAGCTACATTGCAACAACAGGAGCTCTCAGAAGGCAGGGTCAGTGGTTGTCATTCATTCCCCAGAGTCCCATTATTTGTGCCTTCATTCGATAGCTTAGGCCAAATGTTTTCACATGTTTCATACCCCAGGAGATTCCTGCTATTTTAGGAACAAAAGCAAGTTTGGATGAGTTTCTGGATTCATATTTGCAATGCTCCTAGTCTAAGAATCCCCCCCACAGGGTTGTCTTGCATTAGTGATTTGTGAAAAATTTGAGTATCCAAGTACTATTGTAAAGAGTGTTGTATAATGATTATAACCCTAATCCTTAGTATAATCCTTAAATTTAGTGTATCCTGGCAAGTTTCCTTGAATAAGTGTACTTTGCTGCTAGATCCAGCAAAAAGGAATAAATTCCATGAGTTAAGCAGAATGGTCAATATCCATTTTGAAATTAATTCTTGCCTGCGTGACTTTAGGCTTGCATGATTGCGATTGCCATTACATCTAGTATTAAAAAAAAATAATCATTTTTTCTTTTAAGTCCCTAAGGATCTCTAATGACATTTATGAAAATTCACTGCTTAACTTTTCCTTCTTTTTTCTCCATTTCATGCCACCATTTTGCACATCTGTCTCCATGGATTTATCAGAACTCAGCTAGTACAAATGGGAAAATGGGGTATAATATCAAAGGATCTCTTTAGGATTTTGTAGATGATTGGCTACAATTCTTTCCAGGTGATTTTGAATAAGAGTATGGGTTAGCTCTTTTCATTTGTGATCTATAAACAAGAATACTTGCCATGAATGCATCAATCAGTTAGAAAAAGAAGTTGCAAAAAGATTTGATCTTTCTCTGCAGTACTGGCTCAAAGCCTATATTGTTCCCCAAATCTATCTTTAGGATGGAAAAAGCTGGTAAAAGATGCTTTTCCTGATAGTGATAGCTAAAATGGAAGTATCACTTTCTTTTTCCTACAGCTTTGGGATAGAACTTGCCTGGCTTCTTCATGTATTTCTGAATTTCACAGACAGTCCTACACGCGACTCCAGTTTTTAACCATCTTCATTCTGTGCTTGCTCCAGACCAATACACCAATTCCATGAGTCTAAATATTTCCTCCTGAAATACAAAAATCAGAAAAGAGTCCTACAATGTAGAGGTTCCGTACCCTTGTGAAGGGAAGGGGGAAACGCCGTTAGCGCGGGGCAGGGAGACGCTTGCCTTGGCACCGGCACCACCGGAGCTCTCAGAATATTGCTCTTTGCAAGGAAGGTTTAACAAACAAACACCACAACACAGAACTGACAGGGCACGGCAGCTGAACAAACAGACAAGGATATAATTTATCCTTTCCCCTGTTTTTCAGTGTCTATTTAATGCATTAGCTAATATGATGCTTACTGTGTGGTGTCAGTTATGACAGAAGCTGCTTCGTTTTTTGCCTGGGTTTAATTGAGAACAAGGAAAGAGAGGGCAAGAAGTGGAAGAGTTGGCACAAGAGAGGAAAATGGGAGGGCTGGGGGGAGAAGAGAGAAAGGACATTGTCACTAGAGACTGTGGGACATAGACACACCCCAGACCTCAAGAGCTGTCTTTGATTAGGAACCTAACAAGAAGTCCTTAATAATCTTGTCTAGATTTTAATTACTTGTGCCTTGGTTACCACAGCATCCTTTTCTCCGACCTTGACAATTGTAGCTGTGCCAAATGTTAACTTTTTTCCCCATCCCCTTGGTCACAGCCTCTCCCAATGGATCATCTCTCCCTGAGAAGTGACAGGTCATCCTGCAGCACCAGCCTGGCTTTGTTGCATTCACAAACATAACAGCTTCTCTCAAGCTGCCTTCACCGTCTGAAGACACGTCTTAGAAATGTCTTTGCTGCTGTCCCTCACATTGCTCCTTAACATTTGTGCTGGCTACAGAGAAACACACGAGGCTCCTTTTGTGGAGCTTGTCTCCATGTATTCCTTTTCTGACTTCTTCCATGTTAGATCCTCTTTGATTTTTGGGGCTGAAGCCATCATTTTGCTATTTGTTTATTAGGGGTTTAGCAGAACATGATTACCTCCCAGGACAGGGGCTATTATGCACCATGCTAATAGGAATGATAAAATTTTATGAAAGAAAACAGATTGAAGAACATCTTTTCAATGTCTTTTGGTTATGTATTTCTTGATACATACGATACCAATAACTCCCACTTTTCCCTCCCGGTTAGAGGATGACCTCCAGGGTCATCAATACCAAATGCTTTTTGGCTTCATCTGGCAGAAGGGGCCACTATTACCACCACTATTTTTGTGTGAGTGCTGCTGCAATAACTGTGACTGAAAATCACACAGTAGGACACTGTAGAGAGCTGGAAAACTGCTACCTATGAGGAAAATTAGAAGAAGAATTTCCCCCTTAAAATGAATTTATCTGATTCCTGTCTTCCTCAGATACACAGATTGAGGCTTAACTGCATAGAGTAGTTTTTTATTGTTTCTGTCGAGGAGGATGAAGGAAGGATTCTGATTGAATAAATGATGTGTGTGAGGCATGGTTGATGACTAGCAATCATTGATTTGCCCAGCTCTAGTTTTCAAACACTGCAATTATTTTCCCATTTTGTGGCCACTGTCTCTGAAACTATATCATGTGTAAGTACTCTGAATATTTTATATTGCCGTGCTTCTTTTTCCCCAGGTTTCTTCCTCTCTTCTTTCCCCAGCATTTTAATGGCCTGGGCTTTGAATTGTTTTATCACTCTAAAAGAGATTGACTGAACAAATAATGTTGCTCTTTTGTTGATTGCCTTGTTGTCACTTAAATACTATTCCAATATAATGGGTAAGTTATTACTTCTAAGATAGATTTACTGCTACTTTTTTTTTTTCTGCCTTTGAGAAGAAGGAAGTCATCTCAGGAAAAATCATGTTTTTTAGAAAGGAAGAAGGTACTGTGCATTTGAAACCCATGAGAATAGTTGCTTTGCAGTTCAGGGTAATATAGCCTTTAATTAACTGACGAGGAGACTTTAAAAGGTAAAAGTACAAGTTAGGTTCCTGGTATTCCCTGTGGTTTCTCTTTTTTTCTCCCTTAGTTGTATGATTTTGCAACTTTTTGACCAATGATACAATAAATAAATACTCTTAAATCTTTTTTGCTCTGATTTTCTGTAGAAGGAGGATTCCAGAGCATCCAAATGGAATGGGAGCAAGCCAGCAATCCAGTTCTCATTAGTGGTGTCTGATTACTCACATTTTGCCTAAGTATTTGAAAACAGTGTAGTTATTCTGAATTTACTGTGAGGAATTTACCACAATGAATTGGTACAGAACACAGGTCTCTAATAGATGTATAAATAATTGCATCTTTGTCACATCCAGAAAGCCGGCTTGATGTATGGATAAAGATAACTGTTTCTTGATGAGCTCAAGTCCTTGAGTGTTAGTGCTTTAAGAGATTTATGGAGAGTTGCCTGAGACAGCACAAAGTCTATATTCAGAACAATGTATTTTTAGAAATAATGCATGCAGGTAGCAGGCCTGATTTTTATATCTAAGGAATACCCCAAACTAATGCTGTAATCAATAGAAAATGTGAATGGTCAGCATCTCTGAAAGCTAATGCCTAGTAAGAGAAGCAAGTGCTTTTCCTTTTATCAAAGAAGAAATCAAGAAACAAAGATCAAGAAATAAAATACAGAAAAAGAAAAAAACTCCTCAATTCTCCTCTGCTTTTCAGAAAATAAGGCTTGTGCACCTTTTTTTTACCATTTATAGCTCTTCTAAGTGTGAAGAACCAACTATGAAGAGGAAAATTCCCAATCAAAGGTGTCATATGGGGGAGAGAAAGAGCTGCTTGTTTTCAGGCTGAAGAGGTAAAGGTTAAGTGACAGTTTGAAAACAGCTGAGGCTCATTCTAGAAAAATCAGCCTGGTACACTTATTCATCAAGGAAAGGAGTAACAGCAGAAATGCTGATTTCTCCTTCTCTTCAAGAAGTGCTGTGATACTAGCTTTGGTGGAGTTTAACTAGCCTGTTGTTAAAAGTAGGTAATAATATGTAATGTTAAAGAAAAACCAAACCCAACCAAAAAAATGTGCTTTGCTTTGGGGTTGCCTGTATCCTATTGCCCTGCAGCAGAAACGGAACGAAATCAAAGGCAGCGTAGAGAGGTTTTTCACAGAGAGTGAGGCAGTGGTAAAAAGGTGCATCAATAGTGAAATACCTCCTGCCTGGGTCAAAACAACCTGGAAGAACTGTAGTCTCTCCGAATCGATATCCAAGATCATAAGGGATATAAGACTTCAAGTGTGTTGGCCTAAGGAAACAGTAGGAGCTATGAGAGTAGATCTGAGAGGCAGGTGGCTGAGACCATGAGCTGGGAGCATGGTGCTGGGCTTGTCAGATGAGGAAAGGGTGGTTAGCTGGGAGGAGGGGACCTCCCATGGGCACATAACAAGGCTGCGGGTAGGTGCAAGTACTGCTTCTATAAGCTCTGCTACACAGGTTCTATCTCCTTGGGTGGCTAATGACACTTCTAATCCCAAGTGTCTCTCTGAGAAAGGCTTGCTGGTCCTAAAGTGCTTTGGGGCTTCCATCAACAGAGACTGGGGAATCAGTTCAGGAGCCTTGGGTAGGAAACTCAAGAGATCCAGGAAGATCCTGGAGAAAGGGTAGAAGCCCCCAGTTTCTTTGCAGTCAGACTGCACTCCCAGTTTTCCATTTCACAGAGGAAACAAGAGGTCATCTGGAGACAGCCTAGGAATCTTCCTAGCAGTGAATTGCTGCCCTGCTCAGGGATCTAGGATGCTACACAGTTGTTCAAGATGGCCACAAGGTTCTTTTTCCTTTCCCAAGGTCATTGAGAGTATCCTGTAAACCCCGTTTTATAACTGACTGGAAAACACAATTTAATTTGCCACGTGGAAAGCAGTAGCGTATTATTGGGATAGGGTAACAGACAGGTGAAGACCAGTTCTATGGTGCGTGAACGTAGAATTACATAAAAATAAGGTTTAAAAGTCAAAAGGAATCAAATGAATAGTAGATGTATTGCAATATCTTCCTAATACAAAAAATATTGTGTACTGCCTGCTGGGAGGGAATTAATTTAGTCTATCTAAACTGAAGCTCTGCAAATTTACCACAGACGCAACTTCCTTCAATGTAGCAGAAAACTGGTGGGTTTTGCATGAATCTCTCTGTTTCTTGCTTCATTTTGAAAAGCCGGCAAAAAGAAGCACTCATTATAATTTATAGGTAACAGTATATAGAAAAGCCCATTTGTTGCTTTTCCACAAAGTTAAATGGTAATTGTCAGCCACGCTTTTTTTTTTTTTCCCCAAAATATGAGCCTGTCTGTCTAACCACAGTGTGGCACTAATGGTATAAATGCAGCAGAACCCAGATGGAAATTAAACAGCAGCTGGGTAATCATCTTCATAAATGTAATATTAAAAATATCACAATCCTTTAATTTTTGCCCTGCTTGTATAAGGCAGCGCTGCATAACAAATAACTATCATAACTTCGCTGCGAGAAGTGCAGCTTGTGACCAGTTTAAATCAAATGACTCTTTTGCCCTCCTGTTCTGCCAGCAACTGCTCATCTCACTAGGGCTTTTCTTGTACCAGTATTAACAATCTGCTCTACACCAGTTTAGGGTCATTAACCACTCATTAGTTCCCCAGAGAGGAAGGCCACCTCTTGTTTGTTGAATATTGATTAGGAGGCAGCAGAGCAGACCAGTCTGAAGCCGCCACGGAAGATGCTCAACTTCTGAAGCATTACCTCTGTATTTCATATCTCTCTGGACTAGATGGGCTGCGGCTACTTTCGTTTTCATTTTTACCGGTTGTTTTCTTTGTCCTTCCTCTCTTGCAGAAGGACCAGGCACCAAAGAGCGCTGCCCGAATAATAAACAAAAACAATGCTGTCATCCTCAGCCTCTTGCGGGATGGAGAAGTGGTCTGACAACTTAACTTGGCTTTGCTATCTCTCACGGGCAAGCCGACTTCCTTCCCCTCCTCTGATGCATTGCAAGCGTAATGGGTCTTGTCCTGCTGCCAATACCACCACAATAGATTGCAGCGCTTCTCCAAATAGAGATACTGGTGAATAATTTTCATCTCTGCTGAAATGAATTCATACATTTCCCCCCCCAGTTTGCATCAAAATCAAGGAACCTGACTGATTTAAGGTCCAAACTTGCAATTGGTAAATATATAAAACCCTTTTGAAGACAGTTTCTTGAAACCGGTAACAAAATGGTAAATACTGTTGAAGATGACCTTGAGGTAATAACTTTAAAAGCTGATAATAGGATTTGTGCTCTGGTAGGACTAGATGTCTAAAAATTAAACAAGCAAAACATTGTTTCAGTATTAAAAAACCTCATATGTTGTCTTAATATGTGCTATAATGCAAGCCTGACTGTGCATAATAAGCTTGTAATTCCATCGATTCATTGATGGTGAGATAACAAACACCTGTAAATGGCAAATGGATTGTGTGCGAGAAATGCAATGTGTGATGGACCTGCTTCAGCCTCGTGTCTTTTTCTGTAGTCTCACTGTGTCACTGTCCCTCTGCCCGTTCCTAGCCTATTACTTGGAGATGACCTGCCTAGCTCACTGTCCTCAGCACGCCATAAAGCAAACCAGTTAGATTTTATAGATGATTCCACTAGTTCAGGCACTGCTTTTCCTTTGCTTGTTAGCCATCACCTCCTATATGGTATGCAAAGACACTGATTTGGGAGTGTGTACAGCTGGGGAAAGAGGTCCTTGGGCTGATCACCACACAGGAATCACACCAGTTGCTTATGTTGCTGGTTTTGTAAGTTAAACTAATGTTTAATGAAAGTGTGAAAGGGATATAAACAAGTAAAGGAGATGTTACAGTTAAAAGAAACAGAAGCATTTCAGATTGTGAAATTGATGGCAAAGGGGGGCAAACTGTTCTTCAATTCATTGCACCCCCACAAAAGTTACAGGGCCAAAATATCACATTTCTTAAGGTGTGATCCTCTAGTATTAAAGTCAATGACAAAAAAAAAAATCCTTACTGTTTTGATAAGTGAAGGTTGAAAGCTTTAAAAAGCTCTTAATGCTGTCTTGTCCATTAGTTGTTTTGGAAAATGAAACAAGCTCCCTTAGACCTCTCTTCCCATCTTTTATGGCTCCAAAATCATCATAACAGATTATGGGCTAGAGATACCACTTCACCTCTCCCTTGCTGTCTTGAGAGTCCAGGGTTGTCTTTACCTTTATGAAATGTACCCCTACAGAAAAGAGGAAGATGTATTTAATTTTGTTCTCCATTATAGATTCCAGAAAATGCAGCTTCATCTATATACTGGCCTGTGATGAGGCAAAAAGCAGGATCTGCTCATCTAATAATCTCCTTGTATCCAATTCAAAGTCTTGCCATGCTTTCCTGAGGCAACACTGTGATGATTTCTTCATCCAATCCCTGCTAACTGCCTCTCTTAGCTCAATGTAGACTTCATAAAAAGTAAATATCAGGTTCATGCAAAGTAAGTTTTGCTTTGCTGAGCATTGAAGTCTGCCCCTCTGATGCAGACTCTTATTTTCATTCAGAGAAAATCTGTATTATAACTCATAACTTTTTGGAAATATTGGTACCATCATATGGGATTTTTTTAGAAGAGTAATATGACTGGAGTTAAGGCATTTGCTGTTAAATAAATGTTTCTTATTTTAATTTCTCGTCACTCCCAAAGAGCTCGGATGAAAATCATAGTGCTGTAATGTAGATAGGGCTCTGAGGTAGGTTGCTGCAGTGACCAGCAGATGTTATGGACTTCTTAAATGGTGCGTGGGTATCTAGGAAGAGTGAAATACAAGTTCTTGTCTTGAACATCCAAAAAGGTGGTGATCCTGAGAGCTTTATTTCCAGTCAGAGCTAGAAACATCAGCTACATTCTGCCCGGATGCAGGGGGCTTTTGGGTCTATGTAACAGAGTAGTCACCTTCTAGCTCAGTTGTGGGGCCAGCTGTCACGTGTGTTTAAGCAGCACCTTCTTAGGCTGGCCCAAGAGCCCTAGTCCTCCTGAACCAAACACTTTTTGATTTTTAATTCGGAGGAGGTTTTTGTCAGCTGGGAAGTGTAACCTGGATAGGCATTTGAATCTGTAAGGATGTGGGGAGAAAAAAAAACCCTGTGTGCTGTTGCATATCAAATCACACAGGTGCTAAGGATTGTCACCAGGGCGTGAGGGCCAGCTGATGGGAGTGAGATGAGGCACAGCTGAGACATATCCCTGGGTGCAGAGAGAGCTGTTTTGGAGGGGTGATATCCTGGGAGCTGGTTATGGGAGGACTCATCTGGACATCTTAGACCTAAGTGGAGGACTGCTAATGCCTAAAGGTCAGCAGTTTTTCTTTTTTCATATACTGAGCTGGGTGATTTTCTTTTGGGTTTGGAGAGACCTCTTTTTGGGCTGGCAGACAGTGAGGTTACTCTGAGCTACTGCCCTTTGCAGCAACTGCTGCTGATGTGGGTTTTGGACATACAAATACTAACTATAGATACACTTAGATGCAAAATTTATATCTTTCAGTCTGTATACAAGCTGTGTGTACCCCGAATATAAAGAAACGAAGTTCTGCAGTGTTCAGATATGAGAGTTTTGTGAGAGAGGGTTAAGGTTTGAAGTTAAGGCAATGTTAGCAACCTGTAACTCAACACTGCCAGAATGTCTTCAAATTGTAGACCTCAGTCTCTCTTCTGTTTGTTTTCAAGATAAACCTGACAATTTTTAGTCTAAGCTGTTTTTTAATTCCCTAGCCAAAATTGTATACCACTAAAAATAGAGTTTGTAATAGAAATTACAGCTTTTAACTCTGAGGCCTTCAGGATGGCTCCGTTGTATTGCAGTTCTGTTAATTAAAATGAAGGGGGAGAAAAATAATAATAGGATTGTGCTAATAAAGCATGAAATTAACAGTCTTACCTTAAGATACTTGCCTGTTTTTCCTTATTGCATGAGCAGTTGTCTATGTCTCCCCAAAATACACTGAAATTAAGGGAAGGATTTTTTTTTTCTTTAAAAAGGAAATTTCTAAACCTTCATATTCACTGTCATTCTGGCATCCTTTGATTTGTCACATAATTATGTTTAGGCATTTTTGGGCACTGGGTGGGAACACAGAGTAGCTTAGTTGAGTAAGTGCTTCTGGTGGAATTCAGATTGCCCGGTGCTACAGACTGAAATCACTGGAGCTGCAGGTTTAATAGTGTGTGTTGTTTTTTTTTTTTTTTTTTTCTGTGTGCTTCTAGGAGAATTCATACTGAAAAATAACTTTCACTTCTTACCTTAAACCTAGAGGGTTTCTCAAATAGACTGCGATGTTGTAAATCTACAGTACAATTTGCAGACTCTTAACAGTTACCATAATGCAGAAGCAAAGCTTTTATATCAATATGTCTATACCTGGAAAGAAAATTGAATCTTTCTCTGTGTTTTCTGAATTAAAATTTAAAACATGCAACAGCACTATAGATCTAGAAGCTGTAGGTAATGTTGAACTCGATTCTTCAAACATGATATTTTGCCCAGAGCATAATTTTTTTTTTTTGCATGGTTGTACTATATATGGCTCCATTCTTCATACACAATCTACGCAAATATATTTTTTAAACAGTCCCACCAAACAGAATTGGAGCTTTTATGAAATAGATTGGAATGACCTCAGGTGTTCATAGGGTTGGGGTTTAACAGATGCAGATTTCTGGATGGTAATTGCTACATTAAATACCATTTAAGATATTAAGTTTTGCTACTATTTTAAAGCATTTTGTAATAATATGAAAATTCTTCATATGAGTATTGTTTTTAAAAGAAAAAATAATTCAGCTGTCACGTTTAAATAACGAGAGTTTATGCAGAAGTCAGTTTGTCTGTGCACTTCCCAAGAAAAGCAATTCCAAAGGGAGAGCAGACCACCGGCTTCAAATGGGCAGGTTTGCCTGGCACTGAGTTGCCCCTGGGACATCTGCCACTGACAGTAGCCAGCCCAGCTTTCAAAAGGGTTATAAAACCCTCGAAATCAAAGCAGAGGCAAGATGTAAAATATGTTAACTTCTGTCACTCGCGTGGCTCCGAGAGACACCGATGTAGAAATAAAAAGTAATATTCCGAGTAAACCGAAATGACAGAACATGCATTGCAAAGTGCTGCTCGGGTGTATGAAGTGCAATCCAGTCACTAACTCAAATGAAATATTCTGCTGACTGTTATGGGCATCAGCCTTGCACCATGGCAGTGTCTGTGCAGAACAGCTCTGGGTAAGAACTGGAAAAAGTTCTGATAACTTATCCAAAAAAGTCATTAGAGCTAGTAAGGTGAATTTTTTTTTTTGGAGTATAGCTGATGAATCCATCTGAAACTGCTGCTAAAAGGAAACAAAAAAATGTGTTTCTTGGTAAGAGTTTCCACAGCTGAAGTGATGTTTTTCCAGATTTGAAATGCATCAGGTTTTTGATAGCCATTATTAGATGAAATACTGTTGGGAGGCCTCAGTTCTGAGCTGATCTTGTCTCATTTTTCTAGAATTAAAGGGTGATTTGTGAGGCTGCTGTGGTGGGAGCAACACTAGTAATTTTTTGTTGCAGGGCTTAAGATTTTATTGGGCGTTGTGCAAGGGAAAATGAAAAATCTCAATGCATGTTCTCATGTCTATATTTTTAAAATAAGTGTAAGGATGTATTCAGAGCTTAAAATAGGCATTCCTTTAGCTGTTTAAATAATAAAGAAAAACAAGCTTTTTGATCATGTTCTGATTGTGCGATACTTTTAAATAGTGAAAAATAGCTTAGGTGAAGATTTTAATCTCAAATATTAATGAATATCTATATATTTGTCTGCTCACACTGAAATTGGATATTAATTAAAAAAACCCAAACAACCACATATCACACTCCTGCTCTTCAAACTGTTCTTCCTACTGCTTTCAGAAACGATACTGCGCTGTGTACCTGCAAGTTCACAATTGGCCAGTCTGAATCTGGGGCCTTCCTTCTGCGTGCGAGGGAAAGATTGGTCCTGGTCTCCCATTCCATCCCTGGTCCTGCACCTTGCATGGTCTCTGGTGCATGCCAAGGTCTTCCATGGCAAGGGTCAAGGTGCTTCAAGAGCAGAGCGTTAAATTAGCTCTGCAAAAGCTCTGCTGAGCACTTGCACTGGTGCAGCAGGAGGGAGGAAACATGGTGTGGGGAAGGAGGAGGAGGGTGGCCAAGGGAAGATCTTCCCTTCTGAAGTGGACAAAGCTGCACCTGCAGCTCTTGGTGGCACCTGCTTTGGCCACTGCTTCTTCCTGAGCCAAGTCTCCCTTGGAGTTCATGCTCTGTGTTAGCAGGACTGAAATCACTGTGTGTTTTAGGCTGTGTTGTCCCTGAGTCTTGGTCCTTCAAGGAAGGAGACTGCAAACCACAAGAGATTCAAGAGTTTCAGAGTCTCTTGAGAGCATCTGGAGCTTTAAATGGGGTGTGCCAGATACTGTGATGGGAAGTGGACTCAAAATCTCATGCTTCTGGGGCAAGACGTAAATCTCTAATCCACTTACTAGGAACAGACATGAAAGGCTTATTTTATGCTACAGAGTGTATGACTAACTTGGCTTGACATGTCTGACATAAGTTTTTGTGTTTCACGCAGTGTTTTAGGCCTGCTGTGAGCTGCCTGGGTGTTTCTCCTTGTCTCTGTGAGGTGCTGCCGCAGATTCACTGTCTTGGCCACTCTGCTGCTACCACACAGTTGCCTGTAGTGCATATATACCTTAAACACATATTTTTTTCTATTTCCATAGAGCATTTCCATTTGGGTTCACATTTAGATTCTTGGCTAGCATATTAGACAGTGCTAACTGGATGTTTCTACAGTTGTTTTAACAGTGGTTTTCTTTGTGGAGTGAGACCCTCCAAGCATACCTCTGGCAAAAAGATAAGTTTTGAAATTGGGAGATATATTGTTTAAGAAAACCTCAAACTCTTCAAAAAAGACATAAACAGCAGAAGTGATTTGATTTTCAAATCATGTTAGGGGGAAAAGTTTATACAACAAGAACAGAAACAAATCTGTTTGTATGTTTCTTTTTTATATTTTTTTTTTTTTTGCCAGGCGTCAGATTCAGGGTATCGAATGGATTATTATTGGTTCTTATCTAAGTTTAGAAAGAGCTGTGAATATATAATGAATACAACAGAGAGATTTCAGTGTTTATTGGTTTACTGGTTTATTGATGCTTCACTTGCCTGTCTTTGCAAGTGGTGCCATTCATGATGACTTGGCTAATCTCCAAAGACAGTCTAGATTTGTTCCATTTATTGCTCTTCTGAGTTTGCCTTTTGGCAAAAAGTCTCAGATCAGGAGCTGTTTGCATATCAAGGCTCACAGGTCTGCTTTGAAAAGCTGCCAGGTCTTGGAAGTCACGAAGCCTCTCACTATAAATTAAGGGAACAATAATTGAATGTATTAATTCTGATTCTTAAATTTTTTTTTTTTAATAGCCATCCTTAATTTTGCCATAACTTCATGTAACTAAATAAAGATTACCACTGCAGGCAGTTGTCTGGCTTTCACTGAGGGGAAGTACAAGGAAATGCTGCATAAGGGAGGCATTTTGGATGTAAAGCTACAACTGAGTTTAGGTTTATTATGCAGATAAGAAAGCAGCCAGCGCCTCAGCGGTCATGCTGCTGCTGATGTCCGTAAGGAAAGGTCAAGCAGAGTTGTTTCATCTCTTCTAGAGGGTTCTGAAGCTGCCACATAAATGATGGTTTATGTTGGTCAGCGGAGCAGGGATTGCTGCACAGACTATTAACTACCAGTGTGGGAAGAAGATCCTTTCAGCATCTCTGCTCCTTGGGTGAACGCAATCTGGCAGCAAGGAGAACAGCTGAGCAAGGACAGCTTTGGGTTTGATTCATTCAGATGGCGACTGTTGGCTGGAAAGGCTTGAGAACAGGCTCTGAGCAGCCTGGTGGCAGCGGCCTGGGAAGGGTTAGTTAAGGGTGGCTTTTACCTTCTGTAAGTGGCTAATTAGAAATTACCTTCTGAAGGAGCTTCAGCCTGCAAAAGGGGAGGGAAAGTGCTCTGGAAGGAATGATGAAGTGGTGTTGATGAGCAGAAAAAGTAAGAACTGGCAAATAATGGGGGCTAGAATGGTGTTATCAAATGCTTATAAAGGGCACTCTTGGGCTGGAGAACAGGAGGGGATGGGGTTGCTCTGAGCATAAGGGTGTGGAGGACAAAGGACCTACTGGTGTGGCTTGGTGGGGAGCATCCAGACTCCTGGGTAGGAGTTCCCCTTATGCAGACTGGGAGGCAGGAGGATCTACTGATGGCACCTCTGGGACAGCTGATCTGTGGGAATTGATAAGCATCTTTGCTGGCTACTAGTTTAAAACAAAATAGTGCTGCCTCTTTCCAGATTAGAAAGGAGCAACTGAGCTTCTGGATCTCCAGTACCTCCTTCTGTCCCCAGATCCTCATCTGTGGGCCACAGGAGAGCTGAGCTTGTGGTGACTGAAAACAGTGGCACCGCTGTCTCAAGCCAGGCACCCAAAAATCACTAGCGACTCTTCACAACTTAGAAATGGCTGATGAGTAGTGAACTCATCAGTTCAGAAAAGGAAGGGAAATAAAAGCCCCAGCTGTCTGGACTTAAATATGTTTATCTCGGACCTATGCAGCGCTTCTCCCTCTGAAGATCAATTCTGGTTTTTGCTCATTTGGTCCCTCTTTGAACCAAATATGGAGATGTTCTTTTAAGGGAAGAAAAGAGAACAAGTGCCATCAGCATGGAGGCCGATGGCAAGTGTGTATTGCGCTATATGTTCTCTTAACAAACAATCCATAAATGAGCTTTTTCCTTTTCACTATACTCTATAGCAGAGTTTAGATTTTAGAAGCTGAGCAGCTTCTTTCTGTTCCCCAAATCCTACTATTGTGCTGTAATTGCCTTATTAAAATTTCCATGAACATATATATGTATATATGGTTTTCAATTTCAAGTCCAAATAGTGACTATTCAGTTCTGTAGTCTATAGATCATCTCTCATATGCTTCTGAATCAGATATTGATGCTGCTCTATATTATAATGGGGTTATATTTGATTTTCTTAATGTCACATTTTTATTAAAGTGCGATCTTGGTGCCGTACTAGATATCTTATTCATATGAGCACAATCTTGTAGGTCTAAGGTATGATTAAATATGCACTGGACAGGTGTGGCTTGCATCCTAATACCTAAAGTGACTTATAATGTTTATAACCTCTTAGCTGTTACATATACCATAGTTCATAGGCAACTGTGTCATATTGCACTTAATCCTCTGACAGTGAGGTTCTTTAGTCTTCATAAGGTGTTTAAGTGTATTCTGTATTTTCTATCAAGCTAAAAATTGTCATTGCTTTCAGTTAACATCACTTTTTTTTCTTGCCTCAGAATTTTTCCCCAGTCTATGACAGTATTGATTGTGTCACTCATCCTTTTATTACCAAATGATTTTTAGTTGCATCGGTAGGACTTGCATACTAATTGTAGTCTCCTGGATCAGCTTTCCCGATGTGACGCTGATACCATGAAGGCAGTGCTTAGGAGATGAATTCTAGCAGTGGAAGCTGCTTTATACAAGATACAGCTCATGAAGAGTTGCTGTTTCCCACTTTGTAGTTTGCCTTACTTGGCGTCTTCCTCTAAGATTAAGGGATGGTGCCAAGTAGCTAAAGTCACAATAGCAATTTTATATCTTGGAGAATTGAAACATTCTGCTGAAAGACTCAAATAATCTTACTTTTAATAGTAATTTTTTTAATCAAGGGTATGAGGAACCCAAGTCTTGCATAGGGAGGTGGTGTGGAACAGGGTCAACAAGGTATAAAAGTGTAAATCAGCTCAAATATGGAGCTGAATCTTTAGATTTCATTTTTCTCTAACCTGTTTTAATGGTCTCAGTGCCAAGTGCCTGAAGTTTTTGCTATTTTCCTTAGACTGCAAAGATGGCAAATGTTCTTATAAACCTATTTTTCCAACGAGGAAAAGAAGTGTAGTGTAGTTTCACTTCAGTATCCCTTTAGTGGCAATGATGAATCCTCTGGCACTCTTAACTAAGCGTTTAATGTCAAGTTTACCTTTTACCCTTAACTCATCTAGACACTAACTGATCTATAAAATTCACTGGAGGATTCATTGCCAATTATAAAAATCTTGTTCTGAATTGTGAATCTTTTTTTTATATTAAACCATTTTGATCAGTGAAAGATCTTCACATCAACAAATGCCAGGTTAATGATTGACTGCCCATTTATCTGGTTCGTTCACTTTTGCATTTTATTACTTTGTGGAATAGGAAGGTAATAGCCAAATTCTTCTGTTGATGACACCAATGAAAACCCTGACTAATTGTTGCAGTGAATGGCGCCGATCTGTATTTTCACACACCATTGAACAAAATATAGAGTCCAGAGTGCAGAGGGAAAGGTAGTGTGCAGGGGAAGCTGTGAAGGATATAAGTGTCATAAAACTCGGAGCAACTGGGCTTAGTTAAAAATCCTTGGAGTCTTGCCTCGCTGCCAGCAGGACAAAAAGGTGATCTCCGCTCCAGGGCAACGCTGAGTGTCTGGATCCTTTGCTGAATTCTGATGAAAATGTCAGTGGTTTGACGGGGTCAGGCCAAGAGCCCACCTCCCCCAGGAGCAATGGCCAGTGTGGGGAGGACAAAGGTGGCTCACCCACTAACCCCTGCCTTGGGTGTGGGACTGCCAGATCCTGCATCCTCCCGGCCACCAGATGGAGGGGGTGATAGAGACAATTGCTGTTGCCTCTGCTGCTGCCATCTCCATCATGCTCATGGGTACCTGGATGATAAAGCTTTACCTTCACGTGCAGCAGAAGCCAAAAACTGAGGGTCACAGCTTCAGCTGTGGCCCCTTCTGTGTATCTTGGCTTGTGCATCATCCCAGGAGTCAGCATTGCTGTCCATGGACTCTCCACCATACCTCCTGGGAGGAAAGCCTTCAGCCAGGGATGTGTTAGAGCAGAATTCCATTTCTTCCCCTTACTGCTGTCTTCTTTCTCCACCAATTCACTCTTTTTCTAGACTTGTCTGTCATGTTCCCCTTCCCTTCTATACTCACATGAGCCATCAAGTCCAATTGTTTTTCCTCCGCTCCTGTCTGTGGCCTTTGGACCTGGATCCTGTTCTGATGTCCTCTTCAAAATTGATCCTCCCTGCTCCCATCCTTGATTCTCAACAATCTTCTTCATCTCAAAACCGTTCTCTGGTGTAATGTTTTGGCAGAAGAGTATCTGAAGATGGAGAGAGGGTTCCCACCATGCCTACTCTGCCTATGGGGAGAAGATGCTGAGGAGGGACTGAGGGTTTCTTACCCTGGTGCTCATGTCTTTGTACCTTGAGCACTGAGGCAGGTGCTGCCACCTTTGAGGCAACGCTGGGAGATGCAGGGGTGTTCTGATTGCCACAGGATCCTTGTTTCTCCCTTGTGGCTATTTGCCCTCTTCAATCCCTGCTTATTTCACTTCTCTCCTGAATATCTGATGTTTTCACCAAATCTTTTTCACCAAGTCTAAGTACTCTGCTGTCCCTCCCACCCCTTGCAGGGAAACATTTGATTTTGATAGGGACAGGCTGATGCCCAGGGGTACTTCAGAAGTGGTCTGGTACTGACGCTCTGGGAGAAAGCAGACTCATGAAGTTATCAGAGAAGAGCAAAAACTCAGGTCCCCACCTCCAGCTAGAATGAGAGGAAAGTATGGAAGACACTTGCTCTGCTTTTTGGTAAAAGTTTGCTGGCACGTTTTATGGACTTGGAGACAGATGTCATGGTAAGATTAAAAAGAAAAAAAGAAAGTGAATTGCCCAGATGTCTGGAGTCAGAGGAAAGCTGCTATTTAGGGACCCTTGATAGGACAGGAAGGTTTAATGAACTGCTGCCTGACTGACAGTGAAGTCCCAGTATCTGTTACTGCCCGACCTCCGGCTCAGTCAGGTGTTAGCCCATTACATTAGCTTTCATATGCATAACCATCCCCATCCTTGTAGCTCTAATATTATTTGAAAGGAACTGAAGTGAAAATACTGTCAAGACCCCTCTTTACCTTGAGGAAGGAGTTGGAAGAAATGATGTGAGAAGCTGTATTTGCAATGAATCACTCCCAGAAAATAGCTTATTGCAGAGAGAGATCTATGAAAGTGAACCCATGATGAGGAGCACACGTATGAGACCACCAGGTCTATTAACTGAGGTTGGCTGAGAACCGAGGCACTGGTAAGAATCAACAAGAGAAGATTTTGCACTTATTGCTGGAAAAAAATGTCAGTGTCCCCTGGTGAATTCTGACTGCCCTTTGATAATAACTGCTAAACCCCAGTGTTTTCAGGATTTCCAGACGCTGTGCCAATCTAACTCATGTTTTTTCTCACCTGTAATGTAGATTTCAGCTTATATTTTTTTCTTAAAGTTTCTGTAACTGTGCTGCTAGAAAAAACATATTTAACCAGCAGACATCAGTTATGCAGTTTTGCAATGTATCATTCATACAGACTATTAAACATAAAATCAGTTTTTTCCTGATCTGAAACATTCTGAATAATAGATTTTTAAATGCTTTTGTGTATTCTGGAAAATGAGGCCACAAAGGTAATTTAGATGTTTCTTTAGGAGGGTTTATCTCAGTATTTTGAAGAGTATTTTGAAGAGGTTTAAAAGAAAATAAAAAAAAGGAAAGCAAAGCATTGTAACCTCTATTTGTAGTGGTTGATGACAGTGACTTGAAAATGTTAAACAAGAAAAATAAAAGGGCTGCAGTGTTCTGTGCTAGTTCTGTGTATTTTATTGACAAATACTTTGATGTTGAAAACTCCCATTGTGATATTTTTTCAGAATGGAGCACTTTATTTTTTTATTATCCAAACCGTTTTAAAAATATTTCATTGTTTTTATTTTTACAGTTTGTGTGGTATAATAACGATGTTTAGGACAAAAAAAAAAAAAGGCAAGCTAAACACTTCTTGTAGGAGCCAGAGACTTTTATGACAGTGAATGTTTGCAATTATTAACAATCTATTTTTCTTTGAAATGGGGAAGAACAAACAGTCATTCTTGGGCTTTACTGGGGAAAGGGCAGTTTTGCATTGGGCAACTAAAGTACTGGTTGTACACCCATGTATCAGTACAATAGTTTCTGTAGCTGCTTTCCAGCTGTTGCAGACTCAAGCTATGCTCATACCGTGCATTTCTGGAGCTGACCCTGTAATGCTGTAGACTTCCCTGAGCTACAGTTACCCTCCCTACTTCTTGATATTGCTGGGCTTAAGATCACCGCGGGTATGTCCTCTTCGCTTACTAGTATCTTGATTATATGTATTTTTTTCAGTCTGTACGGAGGTTTGTACAGCTCTCTCTGGGATCAGGAGCTTAGAGCTAGCTTGAGCATGACTGCTGTGTGCTGCAGCCAGGTAGTGTCTCCGGTAAAACTGCCTGTCATGAAATGAGAGCTGGATTTTCTCACCTTATTTGGTGTGTGTCAGAGCTGGCAGTTCAGCTGAAGCCCTTTGTGCTGGGGGGAGTTGAAGTTGTTTTTGTTAGGTTTTTGGCTCCAGCTGGGAGTGTGTAAACGTTTCTAGAAGGAAATGCCAGTTTGCTAGATGCTCCAAGGTGTAAGAGGAGCATCTTGGAGTTCCCCAAAGTCAGAAGGGCTGTCTTGTCTTTCTACTCGTGTTCTTCTTCTGTTGTACTCCAGCTCTGTGTAGGTTTTGAATGGCTGTAGATAAAGAAGATTTTATCCCCCAGGATGTTCTTTTCTTTGCAGAAGTTTCTCTCTTTTGGAGAAGATGAGTACATTACCCTGCCTAAATAACATGTCTTTGAGATAGACTGTGAGAGTGTACTGTGAGGCATGCACTAAAGACACTATAAATAGTGAATCATCTGTCGCAGACAAACCAGCTTCTATAATGGAATCAGTTGGATAGGTGCCATTTATTCTTATTATTTTTCTACTAAGAGTTTTACATTAGGGGAAAAAGACATGAAGGAACGTTTTCTAGCCGCTTGCCCGTCATCCTTGAACCAAGATTTATACAGGAACTGATCTTTGTATCTTTAACATTTATTTGTATTAGCAACGCAGGAGTGTAACAAATAGTCAGGCTCACCATTTTTGCAAGATATTGAAGAGGTCAGGGATGATTTTTAGTTTTTTTTCTTCTTGGAAGTCACAGGGTCATATAGGAAATAATATCAAGAAAGCTAGAAAAGCTGCTGCCTTTATTGTTGTTTAACATGCTTTACTAATGAGTTACAGTGAAAGAAGCCAGGTGAATGAGAACACAATTATTTATATCAGATTTGCAACGCTGGATGTGAAACAGCTACACTGGCTTAAGAAGCACCCCGCTGCCTCCCCTTGTCTCGGTCGGTGAATTCCCGCCTGTGCTGTGGTTGTTCGTGCAATTGTTGGAGGTGGCAGCATAATTTAGAGCAATAAAATGATCTGGGTGAAGCTGGTTTTAGCCTGGATAATTTTATTGATCTGCACTGTGCCACCGCAGGGGGGTGGCATCACTGGGAGGTGGCAGATTGAGATGGAAATGTGAATGAACAGTTGAGAGCAGGGTGGAAGAGCAGAATCTTCTCAGATTAATTTTGCCATAGTCTTGGTATGTCTGGCATGAAAGTGATCAAATTGTGTAACTTGTTTCTCGTTGCTTCATCTAGTTTCCCATTTTATTGGTCCATGTAGCTCAGAGTGAAAAAAAAAAAAAAAAAATTAGCAGTTTGTCTTTAAATGGAATAATTTTTCACCGTACCACTACATATGTATTAGAGTTGGCTTTAACAGCATGACGGAGAAAAAAGTAGGAAAACCTGGATGAGAGATTCAAAACCAGCAACATGAACAGGAGGGGAGGAGCTACCTCAGGAAAAGAAGGTAGGGTAGAAAGCTGAATCTCAAAAGGAGTCGAGACAGATTGTCTGGCAGGAAAAAGACAAGGAAAAAGCAAAATGTGAGACGCAATAAAAACCCAATGATGGTAAAAGTAAAACAAAATGGTTTTCTGACTCAAGATCAGTCATTTTATTGATTTTTAAAATAAAAGCTCTATTTTATTATGTGTGCCTGAATATACCAGCCAAAACCTAAAAACACAAATGCTCATATAGCCTCAGGCAGCCCCCAGCCCCCTGGACAATAACTCTTGTCTGGCTCATGCTGCAAGTGCAAGAGTGTGTGTACTCTGTTTGCAAGGTCATTTATCAACAAAATCCCAGAGAACCGGATGAAAAGGGTCAAGAATAAACTCTTTTAGCTCTATACTAGGCAAATCGCTGAACTTTTGATAGAAGTCAAAACAAATGCTAAAATTCAGGGTGAAAGTTTAAAAAGATCCAGTCCGAAGACACACGATTACCAGCCTGTGTCTAGAAACCGCTTCTTAAAGTGGTTAAACACTGAGCTTCCAGTGCTGCTCAGGTTTGTCTGATAGAGGAAATCCAGGGATAAAATCTCCGTTCAAACAAAGCCATGCCAAAAGACCATGAAAGAAAAATACAGACAGATGGCTCTCATTGGGGGTGTCTAGGAAAAAAATTAATCCCTTAATATGATAATTTCTTTATTTCTATGAATTGTATAATTCCATTGCCTTCAGTGCAATTAGACCAACTTAGGCCCCCTGAGCATTTTGACCAGTAAGTTCAGCTCTGCACTGAATTAATCTTCCTCTAACGAATTTGAGAGTTGTGATTCAGCACCTCATGTTCTCTCTGACTCCAAAATGCGTGTAGCCCATCTCGAAATGCCGGGTACTTGATCCTGCCAAAGAGCACTTGCTTTTGTTGAGGAAGTTGCTGATACAATTGCAGAAGGTGAGATGGGTTTAAGTCTGTGACAATTGATCATTCGAGCTCTCTTTGGGGAAGTGAGAAAGGCATCTGCAGGCACCAAGTCTAGTGGCACTGCTGAACTGTCTCCACTCCAGACACAATTTGCTATCGGAGCGTGGCTGCAATATCCATGGACTGATGTGATCATGATCACAATTTGGCTTGTAACCAGTTATTGATTGAGGAAGGTGGAGTTATTGGACATCTGTGCCCATTTGGAGCAACTTCTGACTGGTGATGTGGTGGGTTAGGGTTGGGAAGGAATTTGGCCTGTAGCCACTTGTTGATTGAGAGTCATGGAGTTAATCAAACTAATTGTTCTAGTGCCCTAGGACTGGCTCCTGTTTCCCTGCTGAATTTCCATAGCAGTATTCCTCTGTGGGAGTCACATGAATACCTACCAAACGGTTGGAGGCAGAGTGAAACAAACCCTTTTCTGCATTTGGAAGAGAAAACGAGAGCTGAATTTCCATAGCAGTATCCCTCTGTGGGAGTCGCATGAATACCTACCAAACGGTTGGAGGCAGAGTGAGACAAACCCTCTTCTGCATTTGGAAGAGAAACGAGCACATTCAATACAATCCAGCCCTTTGCAGTTATTCTGCTGACCACTGGGGCTCTGCAGGTCATACATTGAAAACTTCTGCATTTGGTCACGCGCTGCAGTCTTCTAGCAGTCTTTTCAATTTGTTTCTGGGGTTCATATCCCTTGTAAATACATGAGCCTTATGCTGGTGTTGGACCATGTACAGTATTTGAAGAGAATGGCAGAAAAGCTGAACACCTTAGTATTTCAGTTCAGACTAAAATTTTTCTGCTTCATATGTTTCATGAAAGTTAGCCTTATGCTGAATGAAAACTGGATGTATTCTAAGTGAAGAGAATTAATCTAATGGTTTGATTTTTTTCAGAAATTTACATATAATTAGTACAAAAATAGGTATTTATTGGTGGTTTAGCTTATGTAAAAAAACCCAAACAAACAAAAAACCCAAACCAAAACCGCAAGAAGAAAATTAATAGAATTTCCAGGGACTGGAGAATTTTTCTTAGTTTTGAGTGGTCCTTGTACCAAGAGCTTACTAGGGTATTTCTCAAATGTATGTAAATACTCAAGATTCTTAAGCTTTATTTTGATCAGACTTCAGACATGACTGGATGACTGAGATTATTACATGAAACCACCCTTTTTCACTGTTAAATACGGAGAGCAATGACCTAGGACCCCAGTGAGAGCTTGTTGTATTCAGTCTTCTTGCCACCAACGGTCTGTGCACTGCGTGGCAAGAAAGGTTCTCAGATGTGGTAATGAGTCTTGATTGATAGAAAGTCCTACATGACGTTCTTAGCAAAGCAGAGATTGCATGCTCAATTAGTGGAGGACTTACTCAGCTCAGATTGAAGCTCTGACTTCGAATGGAAATGGAGCAGATGTCTTTCCATGGGTTTCTGTTAGAACTGACACTTGGCCAAAAGGGCTCTGGACATACCTAAAAGTAATCAGGCATTGCTTTCTGGCTGGCAGCAGAAAGAACAGATAAGTAAAAAAGGGGATGGATGGAAGGGGAAAAAACTTTTTTCCATTTCACAGGACAGTCGTATTTGTAGGTGTAACTACGGTATCCTTGAGTAAGAAGAATGGAAATGTTTCCTAGATAGTGCCTTAGACCTAAATTAAACTATGCTTTGCCCTTCTTTCTTAACCATGGGCCATTTCGCTTGGCGAACTGCCTTGCTTTTTAACTGGCGAAACACTTGATAAAACTATTCTTTAGTCTGGTAGTGCTTCAATGAAATGAACCCATTAGTCAGATCAGAAGAGGCTGTCAGTCTCCTGAGCAGTGAGGTGATGGGCTGCATCGGGGCGATTGCTTCTTGTGCCTCCCCTGGTCTGTGCTACGAGAGAAAGTGAGTGATTGCAAAGTTGTTCTTGCGCTAGTGCAAAGGTGATATCTCACATGGGATGCTTCTCCCCATATTTGTTTTGCTTATCTGAAGCAAAACGTCCATCTGTGAAGCAAAGCAACCACTAGCTGTGCTTCTGCAACAGGGATGAATGTGTCAGCCAAGATAACGACTATTCCAACACTATCTGCTCTTTTTGTCTCACCATGCCCTTATTCCTTGCCCTGCTACCATAAGCCCACACCTGGAAAATTTAGGTCAGTCAGGCTCCTTTCAGGCAAAATAAACTGAGCAGTGTGCTTCTGCATCAAGTTCCAGCTATTAGCATGGAATAGGGCTCTGTTTTTCACCATGTGAGGAAGGTTCTCAAACGTCCCTGCCTTGTGAGTCATCATGGAGAAGTCCAGCCTGAAAGGTTGCGCGGCTCCCACACCCACACACCTCCAGCCTCTCTTGTACAGACTCCCTATTAATGGAGAGACTGCATTAAAAGGACTAAACCTTCCCTCAGAGGATCAATTAGCAACCTTAAAATAGAATAAAGGAAGACGGAAGCCCTTGCAGAGCCCTTCTGCCAGTAGCTTTCCTCCTCGGTGAAAAATCCAGGAGTAAGCAAGTGCCTGACAGGTGATGGAGAACTTTCTGTCCTCGTTCCCCTTTTAACACTTACTTCACTGTAATTACTGGAGTGTTACTGGTCGCAGCGATCCAGTTAGAGTTGCAGCAGTGCTGCCATTAACAATTTGTATTTCCAGGGCTTCTCAACTGGGCTGTAAATACTCGCTCACGGATGCAGTTTGGCACACAAGGCCTTGCTCAAGGCCTTGAAAAGTTCAGAATACTTTTTCCATGCAATTGTTCTAAATTTCTGTATTTCATGACCGCACAACGAAAATTCAAGTTTGGCTGGTCTAATATAGCCGTTCCTACGTCTGTGACTTTCAATGAAGAGTTCAGATATAAAATCCAATCTAACCCTTGAGGCTGCCAGAAATACCTGATTATCCCTACCAATCAATTGGTAACATCTTGGGAAACGCTGCTGTTTTGATAATTCAAAGTTAACATGCAGCTGCAAAAGGATACTGAAACCTTTTTGACTGGTATAACAAAGGCAGAAGGCTTAAAGTACCCCTGAAAATATCCAACCCAGAATTCCTTATTTAGGAATTAATCTAAATAGCTGAATCAAGGTCATAATTAGACAGTGTTGCCCAATGTGCCTTTAAAATTTCCTGCTACATTATTTTTACTTTCTAATTCATATCATTGCCCTTATACAATCGCCTCTCAGTGTTAAGTTTCTCAGAAACGTTAAATGTTTTTTTTCAACAGGCTTTGCTCTCAGTAATTTGACACAAAGGACATAATGCTAAAATTTCACGAAATACCTTTGACTTCATCACATTTCGTTATATAACATTTTGCAGAAAAGGATAAAAATGTCTCAGTGCAAAAAGTAGTTTGAATAAGTTGCAGATTTGTGTATGTTAAGCTGCCCTTATACAGCTTTGATTTGTGTGACCAGCACTTACTCAGCAGTTCAGTATAACTCTTATTGACCTTGGCAGCTGTCACATCGCTTGCTGGATTTTATGTCGCTGGAGGTGTCAATGTTCAGGGGGAAAAATGTGCAGAATATGCGTAGTTTTATTTGCAGGCGGGAATGAGGTAGAACCAAAACTGCATTTCCAACAGCATTATTTCACAGATGACAGTCACAGGAGACCTGTGACCAACTTTAACCTTTTAATAGTATGCATAAATTACGGCTACGGGAGAATACTGAGGTGCCAATTATAGAAGCTGTAGTTCTAGGGTCTTTGATTAGCATATTCTTCCCTACTTGCCCCATGACAAAAATGAAAACCAAAGGCTTTATGAAACATTTTCTGAAAGCAGAAACTCATATAAACTTATCTCCAAATAAACCACGATGACTTTGCACGTTATATTAAACACCAGCTGGTAACTAGGACCATGCAGCTGCTTGTTCAGCTTCCCACTCTCTCCCCTCAACAAGTAGAGTAGGGGGAAGAGAAAGAAAATGAGGGGGACACCCTCCCCCTGAGATGAAGACAGTTTAATAGAAAAGTAATGGAAGAGGATGATGATAATAATATTGGTAAAAGAATATACAAAACAAAGTGATACAACACAAGTCACTCTCACCACCTGATGATCAGTTGCCCAGTTCGTCCTGAGCAGTGGTTGTGGAACCCCATTTATAAACTGAGCATGACGTCTGTGCTGTAGAATATTCCTTTCACCAGCTCGTCCTGTCGATGCTCCCTCCCAGCTTCTATGGGAAGCTGAAAAACTCCTTGACTAATACAAACACCACTTAGCAACAACCAAAACAGTATGTGTTATCAGCATCATTCTTATACTAAATCCAAAACATAGCAGCTACTAGAACGAAAATTAATTCTATCCCTGCTGAAACCACAACAAAAGTAGATAAGTAAAGCTTCCATTAGCTACTAAATGAGAAGGTGGAGCAGATTGTAGGCTAACATTCCAGTTTCCTTTCTTCCCTAAATACTTGATACTTTTTTTTTTTTTTTTTTTTTTTTGGCCTACAATCCCTCGTGCAGAATGCAAAGAACTAAGTCTGAGACTGACCTTCCCCAAGGCAGTCAAGTAGTCAAGTTCATCCCAAGCCCTTATCTGCATAATGGTTCTGCAATAAACAGATGTGGCTTAGCGGTATTTGTAATATAAAATATAATGCTTTCCGAATGTCTTGGATGTCCTCTCAAGAGCATCCCAGGGTGCGTTTGAATTTCAAGTTTGAATGCTGTTGTACCTCCAGGCTTTCTTTGGTGACATGCTTCTAGGTGGTTTGTAAGATCCTTAGTGCCCATGGCCGTATCTGAACTTTGTGTGCTGAAAAAGCTTATTCCTCCCCAAACTGAGCTCCTGGGGTTGTGTCCTAGAGCAGTGTGCTGTGAGTAGCAGGCACAAGTATGGACCTGCAGACCTGCAAGAAGCTTGCGTGAGCAAGACTGCTTATGCTCATAACAAGGCTTCACAGAATAAATATAAGAATGATGGTCCCCAGGGTTTGGGGAAAAAAAAAAAAATAAATCCACTGTGAACCACTATACTTATCTCCATTTTCCTGGCAGTTTTATCTGGGAGGTGTATTGTATGCTTCTTGTCTACTATCAGAGCCCTTCATTTGCAGATGAGGCTTTGTGTCAGTGCCTAGTTTATAAGTGAATGTTAGTACATGAATAGTTAGTACATGAATAAATGACTTGAGATGTGAGTTGCTGTAGAGCTGAAACCTCGTGCTCTCTGGTGTCAGCTATGGTGTTTGGACTGAGGATGAGCTGCTGGAGTAAATGAGCACAGAGCATCAAAGGGTTAAACTCCTTCGACAAAGCTCTCCAGTATTACAACCTCTTCCTTGCTCTGCTGAGTTTTTTTCTTCCTCTTTTTGTTTTTTTGCTGACACGTTTTTCATTCTGTTGATCAATCTGACCTGCCAGTTCACGTAACCCACTGCTGGGCATGAAATATTCCTGAGAAATGGCTTGTGGATGTTGGCTGCGGAAGTTGCCCACAGAAACGCCCTCAGCCTTAGCTGCTGGAGCATCCTGCCAGCTCCTGCAGTAACTCTTGGTGACAGATGTCACCTTTTGGGAATGGTCAAAGCCATCTGTGACACTTTTGTTTTGACCTTGTATTGATTAGCCCTTTGTTTTTTTAAGGTTCTAGCAAATAACAATGCTAATCCAGATAAACCAAGTCACAACTGAAGGTCAGCATTATCTGGGTGCCAGCTTCCAGACGCTTCCTGAGGGGGTCTGAAATGGTAGCAGAAAGATTGTTAATGATTTCAGCATGCTTTTATGAGGGACTTATTTGTTGATATCATTTTCTAAATTCTGATTTCAATCATTGCGGTTAATTGTGCGTGATTTCCCCAAAGATGTAAAAATACAATGATTCATTTAAACATGGATAAATAACAAGATTTAAAAGCTGCAGACTGATTTCAGTCTGTGCTATACCAAGCCATTTTTCTCGGACCTGGTGTTTAGGTAGTGTTTTTTAAGCAAATATAGAATAAAAAGCAAAATGGCATGAAGACACCAAGGTTAACACCGCAAGGAGCCCTGTACAAGTAGGTCCATGTGAGCCACAGATTTCTACTGATGGATAAAGCTTAATAGTTCCACTCTGCGTTATGGTTTGGGTGTTTTTAATGGCAGATACTGAGCTAGTTTTAGTGGCTGTGCTGTGAGAAGTATCTAAACCTTGTCCCTGCAACCCCAAACATTTCAGTCTGTCACATAAAGGTGAGAGAATTGGATATGGAGTATTTGCACAATTTCATTGGAACTAAATTTTCATTGACCTTTGGCAGAAAAGTCTCTTTAACTGCAGCCTGTTCTTTTACTTCCTGGAGAGTTGGAAATGGGAGTTAATGAGTGTATATTGAGGTGAGAAACC
>NW_015090831.1:5255580-5260605 GCF_001431845.1 Calidris pugnax | reverse complement strand
TTTTTTTTTTTTTTTTTTTTTTTTTTGGCCTACAATCCCTCGTGCAGAATGCAAAGAACTAAGTCTGAGACTGACCTTCCCCAAGGCAGTCAAGTAGTCAAGTTCATCCCAAGCCCTTATCTGCATAATGGTTCTGCAATAAACAGATGTGGCTTAGCGGTATTTGTAATATAAAATATAATGCTTTCCGAATGTCTTGGATGTCCTCTCAAGAGCATCCCAGGGTGCGTTTGAATTTCAAGTTTGAATGCTGTTGTACCTCCAGGCTTTCTTTGGTGACATGCTTCTAGGTGGTTTGTAAGATCCTTAGTGCCCATGGCCGTATCTGAACTTTGTGTGCTGAAAAAGCTTATTCCTCCCCAAACTGAGCTCCTGGGGTTGTGTCCTAGAGCAGTGTGCTGTGAGTAGCAGGCACAAGTATGGACCTGCAGACCTGCAAGAAGCTTGCGTGAGCAAGACTGCTTATGCTCATAACAAGGCTTCACAGAATAAATATAAGAATGATGGTCCCCAGGGTTTGGGGAAAAAAAAAAAAATAAATCCACTGTGAACCACTATACTTATCTCCATTTTCCTGGCAGTTTTATCTGGGAGGTGTATTGTATGCTTCTTGTCTACTATCAGAGCCCTTCATTTGCAGATGAGGCTTTGTGTCAGTGCCTAGTTTATAAGTGAATGTTAGTACATGAATAGTTAGTACATGAATAAATGACTTGAGATGTGAGTTGCTGTAGAGCTGAAACCTCATGCTCTCTGGTGTCAGCTACAGTGTTTGGACTGAGGATGAGCTGCTGGAGTAAATGAGCACAGAGCATCAAAGGGTTAAACTCCTTCGACAAAACTCTCCAGTATTACAACCTCTTCCTTGCTCTGCTGAGTTTTTTTTCTTCCTCTTTTTGTTTTTTTGCTGACACGTTTTTCATTCTGTTGATCAATCTGACCTGCCAGTTCACGTAACCCACTGCTGGGCATGAAATATTCCTGAGAAATGGCTTGTGGATGTTGGCTGCGGAAGTTGCCCACAGAAACGCCCTCAGCCTTAGCTGCTGGAGCATCCTGCCAGCTCCTGCAGTAACTCTTGGTGACAGATGTCACCTTTTGGGAATGGTCAAAGCCATCTGTGACACTTTTGTTTTGACCTTGTATTGATTAGCCCTTTGTTTTTTTAAGGTTCTAGCAAATAACAATGCTAATCCAGATAAACCAAGTCACAACTGAAGGTCAGCATTATCTGGGTGCCAGCTTCCAGACGCTTCCTGAGGGGGTCTGAAATGGTAGGAGAATGATTGTTAATGATTTCAGCATGCTTTTATGAGGGACTTATTTGTTGATATCATTTTCTAAATTCTGATTTCAATCATTGTGGTTAATTGTGCGTGATTTCCCCAAAGATGTAAAAATACAATGATTCATTTAAACATGGATAAATAACAAGATTTAAAAGCTGCAGACTGATTTCAGTCTGTGCTATACCAAGCCATTTTTCTCGGACCTGGTGTTTAGGTAGTGTTTTTTAAGCAAATATAGAATAAAAAGCAAAATGGCATGAAGACACCAAGGTTAACACCTCAAGGAGCCCCGTATGAGTAGGTCCATGTGAGCCACAGATTTCTACTGATGGATAAAGCTTAATAGTTCCACTCTGCATTATAGTTTGGGTGTTTTTAATGGCAGATACTGAGCTAGTTTTAGTGGCTGTGCTGTGAGAAGTATCTAAACCTTGTCCCTGCAACCCCAAACATTTCAGTCTGTCACATAAAGGTGAGAGAATTGGATACGGAGTATTTGCACAATTTCATTGGAACTAAATTTTCATTGACCTTTGGCAGAAAAGTCTCTTTAACTGCAGCCTGTTCTTTTACTTCCTGGAGAGTTGGAAATGGGAGTTAATGAGTGTATATTGAGGTGAGAAACCATGGTGCCCTTTTCTTGGAAACATGCTACCCTTTCTCCTTAATGTTACAGGGTGGCTATTAGGAGAAGCTTATCAGCGTTACAGAAACGCAGAGCAGAGCAGTTGTTCTCTCCTTTGCTCTCTTCTGGGCGAGAAAGTTTTGGTCTAATTCTACTTTTCAGGGAGGGGTTTTTTTTTGTTTTGTTTTTGTTTATTTTTTTTTCCAATCAAATAGAAAAGTATTAAATCACATTCCCCAAGACCAAAATATACAAGCTTATAAAAGTTTTAGGATGTAGAGGTGGCTGAACGCACGGACTAAAACTAGGCAACCATGTTTAAATGTCGTGGCTCGGGATGCTTTTCTGCCCTTCTACTGTGCAAACGATGCCAGTTCTTCGCTCCCTGAATTCCTGTGAGGATTCCTTGGATACTCAGGGCCATGAGAAACAGAGTGGGGAATACTTTAAACCTTTGAAGATTTGCTGTGGCTTGTTTGAAGGCAAGAGATTTCCCATTTAATAGTGCCGATTGCTGGATGCTGAAGGTGTAGCCCAGACACTCCATCAGCAGCGTCCACCAGAGCTGCTGAGTCGGCGAAGTGCAGGAGCAGGGGGTGGCTCTGTCATACTAAATAGTTTTCTCTGCAGATCCTTTCCTTCCCGAGTCTCTTCGTTACCCCTGATCTTATCGATTGTATCGGCTCTGCTAATTTAGCAGTCCTTTGGGCTGATGATCGTAATTACAACACACAGCACAGCTTGAGTAAACAGGCCCATTGTGGGGACCTCACATTTTTTGGCTGGCCAACAGCAAATAAACATACTTCTGGCAAGTAGTGCTTCGTTAGTGCCTTTCACTGGTTGCTATAAACCCTGAAGAGCTACTGCAGTATTATGCAGAAAAGGGGAGTTATTCTATATTAAGTTCAGCTCCATATATTTTTGCACGTAGCTCTAAAATTATTATAAGACTGAATTCTTTCGAAGCAGATGGACGTTGACAGGATTCAAGACAATTTTTATTGTGCCTACCTAACTGCAATCTTTTTATTGTTACTAACGAGGTAAATATTTATGCTTGATTTTTCTTCGACAGCTACCTTGGAGTAGCTGTGTCATACGGTTGGCGGAGTATATTTTAAATTAAGATGTTTGTTTTAAAGTTCAGCGGTAAAATATAACTGCGGTGCAGAAAATTGCATATATTATAGACAGTAATTGGAAATAATTATAAAATTCTATGCTAGAAAATTGTGATGAAAGAGCACTTAGATGAATGACAAATGAACTGTTCAAAGTTGAGGTGATGTCAAAGGTAATGCCGAGTGGGAAAGGTTAATTCTCTTCCTTTGTGCACGTGCACTGCAGGTGTTAATGATCCCCCTCTTTGCACCTTGAAAGTTTTCCGCTTCAATCTGCAGGCAAACCCGGTGCTCATTATTTTATGCCTACCCTTGAAGTAATAAAACCCAGTATCTTTAATTGCATCTGGGGTTACAGTGTGCTCTGGTGCAGGCACACAGACTCTGTACCCAACGTGACAGCAGAAGCTGGACAGTAACCAGAAGCCCTTATTTTCTTCCTTATATGTTCCCATCCCAGTTTCCCTAATTTAGCTGGAAGGTAGAATAAATAATTCTGCTTTGCAAAAGAAATGTTGTGATTTCAAGGGATTTGTGTTTTCCCTTTCTGGCATGATATTGCAGCCCCCTGCCCCGGAGCAGGTCGCTGGTGGTGGCCAGGGTGAAGCCCTTGGTCCTGGGCAGCTGATCTGTGACCACCCAGGCGAGGGTGATGGCCACCAGCTGCTGGCTGCTCTGGCAGGTGACTAAGGTTTTGATGACAAAACCCACCTTGGGTCCAGGTATTCAAGCTTTTAGCATTCCTGATGAAGCCCACAGGGACTTCAGAGAATTAGACAAAATTCTCTCCTAAACTATCCTTTTAATTCATTTAAAAATCACATACAGTCAGTTCTGAAGTAGCACAGGTACTTAAAAGAAAATATTGAAGAGGAATTTAGTGGTTCAAGATACATCTTTAGGATGCAGTGAGGAGGAGTGATCAGTGTTGGGAAACAACTGATGTGATCAGTTTTAGCAACATATTTTTCTGTCAGTTTTATCCATGCAGCTCTTTGGATAAAATAGATTTAGTGGGAGTTCTGGGCATACTGTGATTCATCTGGCTAGAGCACTTAAACACGTCTCGACAATTTGTTTTCACTTTAAACAGTATTTAAACTCAATCTTTCAAGTCGGTACAGACATTATTTGTATATTATTTAATCCCATGAAAAAATTTCTTCCTGTTGATTTCTAGCCATGATACCAAAATCAGTTTGCTGACAGAACATCAAGTACTGTTTTATCTAATAGGGCTTTATTGGATGAAGATTATACTGCAAGGTGCATCTATACGGTGGAAAGCCTTTCTTTCCTGTAGGTAAATATTTAGTATCTGAACTCACTTGGAAAGCTCACTTTACAAGAGAGATGCTTCAGAGAAAAATGTTATCACCCCCAACGTGACTTTACATGCAAGTGAAGTGCTGATGTGGAAACTCTCTCTAAGAAAACTAATAGAAATAAATTATTATTATTTCTAATGTTTTCTCTATGGATGTGATCCTAAGACAAGCTTCAAACTGGGAAAGTAGGATTGGCCAGAAATGCACTTTTGTTTTATTGGGGTGCGTCTGAGTTTTTGCTGTTGAGTTTTGAGTTTTTAGGTCGGGGTGATTTCCAGTCTCCTTGGCCCTCACTTGATTTGTGGACTGTCATGGTATAATCTGAAATGTAACAAGCTGATTAACTATAAGGAATTTTTGGGCTACAGTGTGATCTGTATTTTCCCTTTAGCCTTTTACTAAGTGTGAGTCTACTTTAGGGATAATAGACCTTGATTAACTATTGGCTCTTATTGATCACTATAGTTTAGGAAGTCTGAGGTACAATTCCTTTTTTTTTTTTTTTTTTTTTGGGGAGCATTCGCTTCGTGGAGGGACAACGAGAAGGCGAGAGGGTGGGAAGTATAAGTGAGATATTCATGCATTCACAGGCATTTCGTAGACAGCACAAGTAGTTCTCGGCCAGCTCAAGCTTCTCTGCCAATGGAGCCGGTAAGCGT